>NC_134820.1:32931990-32941990 GCF_046742065.1 Oratosquilla oratoria | reverse complement strand
TATACTAATATAACTTACAGTATGTTTAGGTAGATTGTTCTCTCAATCTTCCTAAATATTTTCCTCTACCTTCTCTATTATCATGACTTCCTTTAATATATCTTACTATACCCTGTGTTTATATCTCTTCTGAATCAAATTAAGGTCCTGATAGTTACTTACATTTCATCCAGACTACAGAAACAATTATTCCATTCTTCTTTGGTGGCCCCATTCAATCGAGAAAGGGTCTTCTTCGGTTGGACGATCCGAAGAATTTGGGGACAACCGAAGAGTCTCCGAAGACAAATTTCGAAATGGGGCCTTGATATCTCTCGACAACTTTACCCGTTTTATTCTGAGGAATGACGCGGCCATTTCATGGTATCAGAGACAAAAGCCAGATAATCCTGGAAAAAAAAAAAGACCAGATGGGATATCCGACCGAAGTGAAAAAGTCTTTTGTCCGAAATTTCGATAAGACAAAGAAGAGTCAGGTCGAGCTTCGGCCTTTTTTTGGTTTCCCCCCCGGCCACTCCCCTTCACTCAAAATCCGGGGTGGGTTTCAGATTTCCTCTCTTCTATCCCTCCCTCCCTCTTCCTCCCCTCCTCCCTTCCCTTTCCTTCCCTTCCCTCCCCTCCTCCCATTCCACTATTTTATTCCTCCTCCCTCTCTCTTCCTCCCTCTCTCTCCCTCCCCTCCTCCCTCTCTCTTCTTCCCCTCCTCCCTTTCTCTCACTCCCCTACTCTCTTTCTCTCCCTCCTTCCATCCCTCTCTCTCCCTCCCCTCCTCCCTTTCTCTCCCTCCCCTCCTCCCTCTCTTTCTCTCTCCACCTCCCTCTCCCTCCCCTCCTCCCTCTCTCTCCCATCCTCCCTCTCTCTCCCCTCCTCCCTCTCTCTCCCTTCCCTCCTCCCTCTCTCTCCCTTCCTCCCTCCTTCTCCCTCCCCATTGCTTCTTATTTCCCCCTTATTCTTTCCTTATTTCATTCCCTTTTTCTTTCCCCATTTTTCTTCATTCTCTCTCTCTCTCTCTCTCTCTCTCTCTCTCTCTCTCTCTCTCTCTCTCTCTCTCTCTCTCTCTCTCTCTCTCTCTCTCTCTCTCTCTCTCTCTCTCTCTCTCTCTCTCTCTCTCCCTTCATTTCCATTTCCCCTTTCTTTCCTCCTTACCGTCTCCTCTTACTTCTTTCACCTCCATTCTCTTTTTCCTTTCTCTTTCCTTTCTTTCATTATTCGCTTCTTCTTTCCCTTCACCCATCCCTCATTGTTTCTTAATCATTCCTTCCTTTTTTGTTCTTTTTTTCTCTCCTTCAAATTTTCTTTCCTTCAAATTTTCTTTTCCTCCGTTATTCTTTCCGTCTTACTTCCCCCTTATCCTTCAAGCTTCCTGTCCCCTCTCACTCCCTCCCTCCCTCCTCCCTCCACATCTTTACCTCTCTTCTTCATTCTCTCTTTCCCACTTCCCTCTCTTCCTCTCCTTTCTCTTTCTTTCCTCCTCCACCTTGACTAGGAGTCAGGTCATGGTGGAAACAGGAGAAGCGGTTAAGAATTTATTGTTGGCGACAGAAGGAGAACCGAGTTTAGCAGTTTTAGGGCAGTATAACCATTTGACCTTATTTCTGAGCTTAACGAGTGGGGGGGAATGGGCTTTGGAGGCTTGTGGGGGGAAGGAAAAAGAGGAAGTTGAGTTTCCGGGGAAGTTGAGGAGAGGATGAGTAATGGTTGAATGATAGAAGTTTCACACAAATGTTGCATTGGTGGAGTGACGATGGGTACAGAAAAAAGAAAATTATATATAAATGCATATATATATATATATACATACGCTTTATAGTATATACATACGCACACACATACACACACACACACACACACACACATACACACACACATATATATATATATATGTATATATATATATATTCATTCATAGGCACATATTTATATACATACATTTATGTATACATATATACATACATGTATGCATACATATATAAATACATACAATACATATGTACATACATACATACATACTTACATAGATACATACGGGCACACAAACATGCATACATAATTACGGACATACATAAATATGATTATACATGCAGACATACATACATACATACATGCATAAGTATATACATACTTATATACATACATATATACAAACATGCATATATACATATGAAGGTACATACGTATTCTCATGCACCCTGTTACAAATTATATGACTGCGTGGTGGAAGAGCGTACCCGGGTGGCAAATGATTTCGTTACTAATTGTAAACGAGGCAAATAGGGGAACAGAGTGCTCACATCTGCCCGAAAATGGCTCGGCTACAATCCCAGTGACCCCCATCTACACGAGACCTCTGTTGCCAAGAGTAAGTCCCAACTGTGCTTGATTTTCCATAGCTGTGAAATGATAGCATAAATAGTTTTTTTTTTTTCTTTTTTATTTTTTTTTTTTTTTTTTTTTTTTTTTTTTTTTTTTTTTGCACTGAATGGGAATCAGAAAAGAAATAATGGTCTCAAATGGTCAGGAGGTATATTTAGTTTGGAATTGGGTGGAAATAATTTCGCCAGTCGTGTAGTTAATGAATGGAATAAACTTCCTGTAGATGTAGTGCAATGTAGTGTAGTTCCAAGTTTTAAGATTCTTTTTAAATAAACAACTAAGGAATATGCTGTAATTCCTGCCATTTATTTTATCTAATTTATTAATTTTTTAATCTTATTTTATTTTATAATTATTTCTTTTTATTCTGTTTCGCATCAGACCTAGTTATGGACTACAAGATCTATTGTCGGCATGCTCTTCCTTTGTAATAATTTTTTGTAATCCTTCATAAGATATATAGTCACTGATAAATAAATTCGTGTATGTAATACTATGGCTATATATGTAAGTGTGAGATTATATAAATATATGAACATAGAGCGGCACATGTATGTATGTGTTCATTTATAACAAACACACATATTCACACGCACAAACAATAATACATATAAATACACACACACACACACACGCACACACACACACACACACATATATATATATATATATATATAATATATATATATATATATAATGTATGTGTGTGTGTGCATGTATATATACATATATGTATATATCAATACTGTAACTCAATGACTTCATCAGTATGACTGAAGTGATTACACTCCATTCATAACCACAGATATTTCATTACAGTCAACATCTCACATAAGCATCACATCTTCCATACAATCTTATCAAGGCGGACCAATCTATCCCAGAAAGGTAGAGACAAAATAATCTTCCCATAGGGTCGAGATCGATAGCTCCACAGGGCATCCTAAAATATGAATATTTAATTTTCCATTTCATTTATGAACAATGCCTTTGTATTCCTGAATTCAAGTTAAAATACGTATAAGCGCATGTGATTACCTCAGTAATTATTCTCATGTATAAGTTCATAAATAGGCCACTATTATAGATTCGTTAGGTTATATT
Organism: Oratosquilla oratoria; assembly: GCF_046742065.1. Lineage (NCBI taxonomy): Eukaryota > Metazoa > Arthropoda > Malacostraca > Stomatopoda > Squillidae > Oratosquilla > Oratosquilla oratoria. The sequence continues at coordinate 32,938,513 of NC_134820.1, read as the reverse complement.
TTAGATTTAAGTTCCATGGTGTTTCAATGACTCATTAGTGGCCATTGTAGTTATCGTGAATGTCCTCAGATATGTATGCGAGCTGGCAACTATTTTAGTTTTCACAAATTTTCATGGTCAAAATATTCATATGTATTTGTGAAATAATGTATATATATGTATGTATGAATACTTGTGATTATAAATGTATATATGTATAGGTGCACACACATACACAAACATACACATACACAAACATACACACACAAACACACACACACACAGACACACACACACAAACACACACACACACAGACACACATACACACACACACACACACACACACACACACACACACACACACGCACACACAGCTAGCTATTGACATTAGCTTCAGACATAATATTTTATCTCGTGGCATTAACAAGCCATCAGTAATAAAGAATCATCACAAAAACATTTTGTGATAGATCCAATAAAACAAAGACACAAATGAAGTATGTATATTAAAATCAAGAACGAAAATAATTGAGGTTTTACATGAAGGACTGATTTGCGTTGGTGATAAAGCCAATAATGTTAGCGTAGAGTATAGGGCTCAGAAACGAGGTGATTGATAAAGAGAAAATTAATTTCATCAATTATCTTGCGAATTGATTTTGTCGTCCATTCGATCGGTGTATTTATTTGCGCCTTCGTTATCGTCTTAAGAGGAATCCGTGAGTTATGTAAAAAGTAGTGGAAGTGTCATACACCGACTCGTTCAATGAGTTGACTGATTAAGTGGTGAGGGGGTATATTGCCCAATTTGATAACGCGTACATACGTGAGAGCACATAGACAAACAAGTACACACGCACACGTACACACACACACACACACACACACACACACACACACACACACACACACTATATATATATATATATATATATGTATATCTCTATATATATATATATATCTATATATATAGATATATATACACATATCTATACACACGCATGCATACAGACACATACTAACACACATATATACACATACACACAGATACACACACACATATATGAATACACACATACACATGTATATACGAGTATAGATAAATGGATATATAAACGCACATGTCTTGTTTGTTGAAAGATATAAGTTTTTTCGTGTCAGTGTTTTATGACTTTTTGATATTTTTCTCTTGAAGTGCACAAGCTCCGCATTCAAAACGAAAAAATCATATATTTCTATCCATTTTTCAAACATTGCACAAGTACATGTCTTCATATTACTTCTTTAAGTCCCAAGAGTTTGTTACGAAGCTGAATCAAGATTTATTCTTTTCAAACGGAATATTTGTTAGTATTGCATAATGAATTCATAATAGAATAACTGGCACAATAATTACATATGCAAGCGCACATGACTTCTGAAAGGGAGCATTCGTCAAGCCAAAGCAATTATTTGTTGTTCATGAATTCCGCTATCAATGGTAATACGAACACCACAAAACTCGTGGCTAATTGCTTCCTCGACCCTCACCCACTTTCCTCTTGTTTCCGAGATCATGTCCACTGTGAAGTTATAATGAAGTCTTGCATATATTCAAGAAATTTTATTGTCATTGGTCAATACCCCCTCCCTCTCTCTTCCTCCCTCTCTCTCCCTCCCCTCCTCCCTCTCTCTTCTTCCCCTCCTCCCTTTCCTTCCCTTCCCTCCCATCCTCCCTTTCTCTCCCTCCCCCTCCTCCCATTCCACTATTTTACTCCTCCTCCCTCTTTCTTCCTCCCTCTCTCTCCCTCCCCTCCTCCCTTTCCCTCCCTCCCTTCCTCCCTTTCTCTCCCTCCCTTTCTCTCTCTCCCTTCCTTTCTCTCTCCCTCCCCTCCTCCCTTTCTCTCCCTCCCCTCCTCCCCTTCTCTCCCTCCTTTCCTCCCTATCTCTCCCTCCCCTCCTCCATCTCTCTCCCTCCCCTCCTCCATCTCTCTCCCTCCCCTCCTCCCTCTCTCTCCCTCCCCTCCTCCCTCTCTCTCCCTCCCCTCCTCCCTCTCTCTCCCTCCCCTCCTCCCTTTCTCTCCCTCCCCTCCTCTCTTTCTCTCCCTCATCTCATCCCTCTCTCTCCCTCCCCCTCCCTCTCTACCCCTCCCCTCCTTCCTCTCTCTCCCTTCCCTTCCTCCCTTTCTCTCCCTCCCCTACTCTCTTTCTCTCCCTCCTCTCCGCCCTCTCTCCCCCTCCCCTCCTCCCCTCTCTCTCCCTTCCTCCCTCCTTCTCCCTCCTTCTCCCTCCCCATTGCTTCTTGTCTTCCTCCCTTATTCTTTCCTTATTTCACTCCCTTTTTCTTTCCCCATTTTTCTTCATTCTCTCTCTCTCTCTCTCCTCTCTCTCTCTCTCTCTCTCTCTCTCTCTCTCTCTCTCTCTCTCTCTCTCTCTCTCTCTCTCCCTTCGTTTCCATTTCCCCTTTCTTTCTTCCTTACCGTCTCCCCTTACTTCTTTCACCTCCTCCATTCTTTTTTTCCTCTCTCTTTCCTTTCTTTCATTATTCCCTTCTTCTTTCCCTTCACCCATCCCTTATTGTTTCTTAATCATTCCTTCCTTTTTTGTTCTTTTTTTCTCTCCTTCAAATTTTCTATCCTTCAAATTTTCTCTTCCTAAATTATTCTTTCCTTCTTATTTCCCGCTTATCCTCCAAGATTCCTGTCCCCTCTCACTCCCTCCCTCCCTCCTCCTCCTCTTTACCTCTCTTCTTCATTCTCTCTTTCCCACTTCCCTCTCTTCCTCTCCTCTCTCTTTCTTTCCTCCTCCACCTTGACGAGGACTCAGGTCATGCTGGAAACAGGAGAAGCGGTTAAGAATTTATTGTTGGCGACAGAAGGAGAACCGAGTTTAGCAGTTTTAGGGCAGTATAACCATTTGACCTTATTTCCAAGCTTAACGAGTGGGGGGGTGGGGGGCAATGGGCTTTGGAGGCTTGTGGGGGGAAGGAAAAAGAGGAAGTTGAGTTTCCGGGGAAGTTGAGGAGAGGATGAGTAATGGGTTAAGATGGAAGTTTCACACAAATGTTGCATTGGTGGAGTGACGATGGGTACAGAAAAAATAAAATGATATATAAATGCATATATATATATACATACGCTTTATAGTATATACATACGCACACACACACACACACACATATATATATATATATATATATATATATTCATGCATAGGCACATATTTATATACATACATTTATGTATACATATATACATACATGTATGCATACATATATAAATACATACAGTACATATATATACATATATACATACATGTATGCATACATATATAAATACATACAGTACATATGTACATACATATATACATACTTACATAGATACATATGGACACACAAACATGCATACATTCTTACGGACATACATAAATATGATTATACATGCAGACATACATACATTCATACATACATACTTATATACATACATATATACATACATACATGCATATATACATATGAAGGTACATACGTATTCTCATGCACCGTGTTACAAATTATATGACTATGCGTGGTGGAAGAGCGTACCCGGGTGGCAAATGATTTCGTTACTAATTGCAAACGAGCCAAATAGGGGAACAGAGTGCTCACATCTGCCCGAAAATGGCTCGGCTACAATCCCAGTGACCCCCATCTACACGAGACCTCTGTTGCCAAGAATATGTCGCAACTGTGCTTGATTTTCCATAGCTGTGAAATGATAGCATAAATAGTGAGATATATATATATTTTTTTTTTTTTTTTGCACCGAATGGGAATCAGAAAAGAAATGATGGTCTCAAACGGTCAGGAAGTATATTTACTTTGGAACTGGGTGGAAATAATTTCGCCAGTCGTGTAGTTAATGAATGGAATAAACTTCCTGTAGAAGTAGTGTAATGTAGTGCAGTTCCAAGTTTTAAGATTCTTTTTAAATAAACAACTAAGGAATATGCTGTAATTCCTGCCATTTATTTTATCTAATTTATTAATTTTTTAATCTTATTTTATTTTATAATTATTTCTTTTTATTCTGTTTCGCATCAGACCTAGTTATGGATTACAAGATCTAGTGTCGACATGCTCATCCTTTGTAATAATTTTATGTAATCCTTCATAAGATATATTGTCACTGATAAATAAATTCGTGTATGTAATACTATGGCTATATATGTAACTGTGAGATTATATGAATATATAAACATAGAACGGCACATGTATGTATGTGTTCATTTATAACAAACACACACATTCACATATAAATATATACACACGCACACACGCACACACACACACACACACACACACACACACACACACATATATATATATATATATATATATGTGTGTGTGTGTGTGTGTGTGTGTGTGTGTGTGTGTGTGTGTGTGTGTATGTGTGTGTGTACATATATGTATATATCAATACTGTAACTCAATGACTTCATCAGTATGACTGAAGTGATTACACTCCATTCATAACCACAGATATTTCATTACAGTCAACATCTCACATAATCATCACATCATCCATACAATCTTATCAAGACGGACCAAGCTACCCCAGAAAGGTACAGACAAAATAATCTTCCCATAGGGTCGAGATCGATAGCTCCACAGGGCGTCCTAAAATATGAATATTTAATTTTCCATTTCATTTATGAACAATACCTTTGTATTCCTGAATTCAAGTTAAAATACGTATAAGCGCAAGTGATTACCTCAGTAATTATTCTCATGTATAAGTTCCTAAATAGGCCGCTATTATAGATTCGTTGGGTAATATTTTAGATTTAAGTTCCATGGTGTTTCAATGACTCATTAGTGGCCATTGTATTTATCCTGAATGTTCTCAGATATGTATGCGAGCTGGCGACTATTTTAGTATTCACAAATTTTCATGGTCAAAATATTCATATGTATTTGTGAAATAATGTATATATATGTATGTATGAATGCTTGTGATTATAAATGTATATATGTATAGGTGCACACAGATATACAAACACACACACACACACACACACACACACACACACACACACACACACACACACACACACACACACACACACACACACACACACACACACACACACGAACAGGCACACACACACACACACACACACACACACACACACACACACACATACACACACACACACACACACACACAAACACACACATACATACACACACACGCATACAAACACACAAGTACACACACAAACAGACACACGTAAACACACAAATACACACACAAACACACACACGCACACACACATAGCTAGCTATTGACAATACCTTCAGACATAATATTCTATCTCGTGGCATTAACAAATCATCAGTAATAAAGAATCATCACAAAAACATTTTGTGATAGATCCAATAAAACAAAGAGACCAATGAAGTATGTATATTAAAATCAAGAAAGAAAATAATTGAGGTTTTACATGAAGAACTGATTTGCGTTGGTGATAAAGCCAATAATGTTAGCGTAGACTATAGGGCTCAGAAACGAGGTGATTGATAAAGAGAAAATTAATTTCATCAATTATCTTGCGAATTGATTTTGTCGTCCATTCGATCGGTGTATTTTTCATTTGCACCTTCGTTATCGTCTTAAGAGGAATCCGTGATATATATAAAATGTAATGGAAGTGTCATACACCGACTCGTTCAATGAGTTGATTGATTAAGTGGTGAGGGGGTATATAGCCCAATTTGATAACGCGTAAATACGTGAGAGCACATAGACGAATAAGTACACACGCACACGTACACATTCGCACACACGCACATACACACACACACACACACACACACACACACACACATATATATATATATATATATATATATATATATATATATATATATATATATATATATATATATACACATATACAAACACATGCATACAGATACAGACACATACTAACACACATATACACATGCATACAGACACATACTAACACACATATATACACATGGACACAGATACACACACATGAATGCACACATACACATGTATATACGACTATGAATAAATGGATATATAAACGCACATGTCTTGTTTGTTGAAAGATATAAGTTTTTTCGTGTCAGTGTTTTATGACTTTTTGATATTTTTCTCTTGAAGTGCACAAGCGACGCATTCAAAACGAAAAAATAATATATTTCTATCCATTTTTCAAACATTGCACAAGTACATGTCTTCATATTACTTCTTTAAGGCCCAAGAGTTTGTTACGAAGCTGAATCAAGATTAATTTTTTTCAAACGGAATATTTGTTAGTATAGCATAATGAATTCATAATAGAATAACTGGCACAATAATTACATATGCAAGCGCACATGACTTCTGAAAGGGAGCATTCGTCAAGCCAAAGCAATTATTTGTTGTTCATGAATTCCGCTATCAATGGTAATACGAACACCACAAAACTCTAGGCTAATTGCTTCCTCGACCCTCACCCACTTTCCTCTTGTTTCCGAGATCATGTCCACTGTGAAGTTATAATGAAGTCTTG
>NC_134820.1:32924490-32926990 GCF_046742065.1 Oratosquilla oratoria | reverse complement strand
AATATAAATTAGATGACTGGAAGAAGAGATGTAGGACGTGGATTTGGAGGGGAAGGGAATAGAAACCAATGATATGAGGAAGGAGATGAAGCAGGAAGAGACGAAGAAGCATCAGACTAAGGAGAAATAAATGGAGAAGACGAGTGAGGAAGATAAGAGAGGAAGGAGAGGTCGAAGAGGAAGAAAAAGAGAAGATGATTGAGAAAAGTTAGGTATGGAAGGAAGAGTTAAAAGAGCAAGAGATAAGAAAGGAAGAGGAGGAGGATAAATGATAGAGATAGAATAGGAGGGGAGATGATAGAAGAGAAGAAGAATATAGGTGAGGAGAAGGGATGGAGGAAAAGGAGATCCAAGGGGGGGAGGGGGAGGAGATAAAGAAGGAGATCGAGTGAGAAGATAAAGGAAGAGGTAGAAAAAGTGTTTGGTGTAATACAAATCATCATTGATCAAACCTAAATACGTTTATTTAACTAGTGTATATATCCCAAGTTATTAAAGCATTTTCATCCTGAACATTATAAACATTCTTAATTTACATATAAAAACGTATAAAAAAAAATTTCATCACTATTATTGTATGCTGTGTTTCCACATTCAATAATAAGATTCCCATCCATATGCAATGCTAAATGATTGAAGGATTAAAAAAAAAATTATTCTATTTTTATCACGTGAGTGAGATACTTTTAAAGAATATTTTTTTTAGATCAAGATTGTTATACCAATAAGATGAATGAAAAGACTTGATTGAAGGATTAAAGAAAAATTTAGCTTATTTGTATCTCATGAGTGATATACTTATGAAGAATATCTATTTTAGATTAAGATTATGTTATACCAATAAGATGAATGAAAAGACTTGAGATAATACTGCCCCTTAAGGTGACCGCTCGTTATAGTGATTTTATATGAATTTAACTAGAATAGAATATACGAAGTAGCAGTACCTTTGAGGACACTTAAATTACAGTGACCAACCCGCTTCTAACATTCGTGCACCCGACCCCATCGTGAACCAAAACCGTATAGAGTTAACCATGGTAAAACGTAAATACCACGGCCTTGACGAACTTCGACGCTAAAATGGATTACGGAGCTCGATACACAAGAGTTAAGTATCGCGGACACCGAAGTACAAGTTCGCTGAGTGTGGGAAGGGGTCATTGAGACCTCAAGTTCGGGAGAGAGTCTAGTATCGCGGACACCGAAGTACAAGTTCGCTGAGTGTGGGAAGGGGTCATTGAGACCTCAAGTTCGGGAGAGAGTCTAGTATCGCGGACACCGAAGTACAAGTTCGCTGAGTGTGGGAAGGGGTCATTGAGACCTCAAGTTCGGGAGAGAGTCTGCCGAAGATAGTCTAGTATCGCGGACACCGAAGTACAAGTTCGCTGAGTGTAGGAAGGGGTCATTGAGACCTCAAGTTCGGGAGAGAGTCTAGTATCGCGGACACCGAAGTACAAGTTCGCTGAGTGTAGGAAGGGGTCATTGAGACCTCAAGTTCGGGAGAGAGTCTGCCAGAGAGTCTGCCGGGATAAGAACAACCGCATTCGCCTCTTTTGCACAAGATCTAAGGATATTGGAACAACGAAGTCATGAATTTAAGCTGTATTCCAGCAATCTGCAGGATCTGCAGAGTCTATCTTTTCTCTCCCGAGGCATCTAAATAGGTTCTTCTTATCAAGCTCTACGGCTAAAGTTATTTTGGTCATCCAAGATATTGCACCTTTGTGGACTCTTCCTTTTATTTGTTTTATTTTATTTGTTTATTCGTGAAATTTCTTATGCAATGGGGAATGGTTGAATGAAGGCAAATTAAGAAAATGCATCCCTACATAAGAATATGCAGATTATATTCTTATGTAGGGATGCATTTTCTTAATTTGCACCAGAAGATGTTAAGATAAGAGGGAGGGAGGAGGGTGGAGTTGAGTGGAATATATAGGAAATGGAATGAGTGGGAGTGGTTTCTATGCCTTTTTCTTTTTGGCTACCCCCCGTGTAGGGGGAAAAAGCCTTTGGTATATGTATGTACATAAGAACATTCATGAGCTCGAATGTGTGTATTTAAGTATGTGTACGCGTGTCTCTATGTATATGTTGGTTGTATGTATGTATGTGTATGCATAGATTTGTGTGCACGTGTTTGTGTATGTGTGTGCATATGTGTGGTTGTGTGTGTGTGTGTTTGTGTGTTTGTGCATGTGTGTTCTTATAATATATCTTTAGGCAAAGTACCATTTGGTCTGAAAATGTTATATACGAAAGATCTTACTGTCTTTTCGTAATCATTTCTCTTGTGGTTTTGTCGCACACACACACACACACACACACACACACACACACACACACACACACACACACACACACACACACACACACACACATATATATATATATATATATATATATATATATATATATATGTGTTGAGGCATTGTGACAGGTTGGTGAAGGTGGGTGAGGAAGACATAAATTAGAGTCCAAGTTTATTTCTGACTAG
>NC_134820.1:32906990-32919490 GCF_046742065.1 Oratosquilla oratoria | reverse complement strand
TGATTCCTTAGAACTGAAACAAATTGACAATAGTGTTTGTAGAAGAAATAAGAACACCCTAGAAAAATAAAATCATACATACATATACCAAGGCTTTTTCCCCCTTACAAGGGGGGTAGCCAAAAAGAAAAAGGCATAAAATTATTCCCACCCATTCCATCCCTGAATACACTCCACATCCCTCCACCCTCCCTCTAATCTTAGCACCTCCTGAAAAAAAAAAAAAATAGCATGGAAAAATACAAATATGCAAAGCTAAGTAATCAATGATATATATATATATATATATCAATGTGATTTTTGTGTGGATCAGTTCCCAACAACCTCTATAATTGATTTCAGGACCCTCAGGGGGTGCTTGCACCCCAGGTTGGGAAACGCTGTGTTACAGGGGGTTCGACAGACACGTGTTTAAAGTGATGTGTGAACGTGTGAACGGGGTATTTGGTTGTCGAACACGTTCGTTAAACCCCAAATACCCCGTTCACACGATCACACATCACTTTAAACACGTGTCTGTCGAACCGCGTTCGACGAACCGTTAGACAGTGTAAATATGGTCTAATACGTCACTTTTAAAAAAAATGTACTTAGCGTCAGATAAGAAAAATGTATAAGGTGAATTACATTCTAAGTGCCATAAAGTTTTTCTAAAGGAAATGCAACACATTAATTGCAGACTTCTCCAAGACTCTCGAAGTTGTTTTCCGAGCGACTTCGGAAGAACGTATCTAGAAACTAGAAAAGGAACTCAAGAGTTCTAGTTCGAAAAGCGAATAATTGCACCGGTGGTTGAGGAGGTGGTTGAGGTGGAGAAGGTGGTAGAGATGGAGGAGGAGGTGGAGAGAATAGAGAGGTTGAGATGACAGTCTGGTTGACCAAACTCAATCTTGGTCAACCCTTTCAACCAGTGGTTCCCAAACTTTTTTCAGTTTGTTACTCAATTTAACAAACCACATTAAACATGTTACCCTTTTCATAAAATGTAGTTAACATTAATATATATGGCTAAATTGAAACACTAGAGCTATTTTTGTTTGTTTATTGTATTTGAACTTTGTGCATCTCTAATGACTACTGCCAAAGATGTAGAGAACATCTTTGGGATGGATGGAGTTGCATGGTTTAAAGCTAATTGAGGAATTCTTGGCTTCTTGATTTTCAGAATTATTATTACTATCATTATCATTTTTATTATTATTATTATTATTATTATTATTATTATTATTATTATTATTATTATTATTGTTGTTATCGTTATCGCTATCGTTATCGTTATCATTTATGTTGATGTTGATGATAATTAGTGTTTTTATTTCATTTGTTAGTTTATTTGTTTGTTTGTTTATTTTATTTATTTTATTTATCTTATTTAATTTATTTTATTTTATTTATCTATTTTATTTTATTTTATTTTCATTTATTTATTTATTTTCATTTATATATTTTCATTTATTTATTTTTTTTTTCACACCTCCATTACCCCTGAAATTTTGGTAGATTACTTCCACGGGGTAATTTACCCCCAATTTAGGAACCACTGCTTTCAACCATTAGAATTTAAATTGTTACCAGCTTTATCGGATATACGTATGAAAACCGTCGGTAGATAAGCCAATAATCCAAGTGAACTGAACGAGAAAATCTGGGGGAAAATCTACTTTCCATTGAAAGTGCTTGTGAATGGTTTTGTATGGATATCGACCTCAACCCTTTAGCTATGAGAACAAACCATTGCCGTTCAAGTCGACATCGTCCTCAAGAGATTAGATGTTATTCACTTTTGTTCAACACATGTTCATTCATAACAGAAGCACAGTTGTCCTGCATGAGAGTAGTACATTAGTAATAGTGTTGTTCACAGACAGATACCCACGAGTCTAAGGACGATACTTTTGTGCCTGTGTGTGTTTGTGTGTGTGTGTGTGTGTGTGTGTGTGTGTGTGTGTGTGTGTGTGTGTGTGTGTGTGTGTGTGTGCTAATAATAATGATAATGATAATAAAAGGTTTATTTAAATAGCAGTAATACACTGACAATACAATGCAAAAGCTGATTAAAAATATAAAACTTAGAGTATATACACGGTACAAGTTTACATAGAGTGTGTGTGTGTGTGTGTGTGTGTGTGTGTGTGTGTGTGTGTGTGTGTGTGTTTTTGTGTTTGTGTTAATATGTACGAATGTGCGTGAGAATAAGAGATGAAGACGAGGAAAAATTGTTAAAGAGAAAAAATATATACGTAGATGTGTTTTGTAACAAATCTCTCATTTTGTGAAAATGAACGCAAGAAAGATCTGTCTGTCTCTTCTGTGTAAAAAATCCCGAAGAAAAAGTAAAGACTGATAAACTTCACAAAACTCCTCAGCTTCAGCTTACCTTAACGCAGCGCATAAATCACAAAAGTATAAAACTCCTATTCCTAATTACAGCTTAAATTGGTCTGTCAAGGAATGACTAGAGTAGTCTGTGTGATGGATAAAGAAAGTGAGAAGGAAATATAGGTTAGGTGAATATGCAAACGCTATCACGGCTGTTTAAGTCCGGTAGCCAAGTCAGTCTTGATTTCTTTAACTTTCTTATACCTTGACGCTCCATGAGAGACAAATATAGAAAACGGATTTCTCGGTCCCTTTTGTCCCCATTTCGTCACATTTTACAAGACACAGGGGACTTGAATGTCCTTAACAAAATATCAACACAAAAAGAATAATAAAGATTACGGGGTAGGAAAAGATGGTAAGGAGGCACGTACCTGCGGCCGAAGCCCTCACGTTAGCTATATATTCTTGGACGGCTGGGACATCTTGTTGTCACTGCTTGTTATTGAAGAGAACCCACAATATAGCGAAAGCGAGACCAGCACTTCTTTGATTGTGCCACCAACGCACATATGAGGTAAAAATAGAGAAACGAAGAAAACTCGAGGAGGAGGAGGATGAAGACGAAGAAAAAGGGAAGAAGAAGGAGTAAAAAAAGGAGAATTGTAGAGGTAATTGGTACATACAGAGGGTTAATAGGTGTAACAATTAGAAATAATAGTGTCGAGTCAGAAGAAAGAGGTAAGAGAAAGGTAGAAAGAAATTAGAAGGATTAGAAATGTCTTACCAAGATTAAGAAAATTGCTTGAGGCGGGGGTGAGATTATCATAGGCACTAGAGTAAATGATTACAAGCGATGACCCAAATGGAATGAGTAGATAGACTTGACGTATGAACGAGAAGGCAAATGTTGTGCTGGCATGATTTACTCGTTTGCCTAAAATAGAAATTTTGTTTCTTTGTTATTACTGCTATAAAGTTAACTCCATTTTTAGATCTCATTGATTTTTTTTACAATCTTCTTTACGTTAAGAAAGATATTCTTGTGAATCGTTCTTTAAGAAAGTTCTGACAAGTTATCGGAAACAGAATCTCATAAAAGAAGGTGTTAAGGGCTGCAGACCCAAGTATGACGTAGATTGGAGGTAGGAAGGAGAAAGGCTGGAATGATTTACTCGTTTGCTTTAGATAAAAATTTAGTTTCTTTGTTATCGGAAACAGAATCTCATAAAAGAAGGTGTTAAGGGCTTCAGACCCAAGTATGACGTAGATTGGAGGTAGGAAGGAGAAAGGCTGGAATGATTTACTCGTTTGCTTTAGATAAAAATTTAGTTTCTTTGTTATCGGAAACAGAATCTCATAAAAGAAGGTGTTAAGGGCTGCAGACCCAAGTATGACGTAGATTGGAGGTAGGAAGGAGAAAGGCTGGAATGATTTACTCGTTTGCTTAAGATAAAAATTTAGTTTCTTTGTTATCGGAAACAGAATCTCATAAAAGAAGGTGTTAAGGGCTGCAGATCCAAGTATGACGTAGATTGGAGGTAGGAAGGAGGAAGGCTGGAATGATTTACTCGTTTGCTTTAGATAAAAATCTAGTTTCTTTGTAATCGGAAACAGAATCTCATAAAAGAAGGTGTTAAGGGCTGCAGACCCAAGTATGACGTAGATTGGAGGTAGGAAGGAGAAAGGCTGGAATGATTTACTCGTTTGCTTAAGATAAAAATTTAGTTTCTTTGTTATCGGAAACAGAATCTCATAAAAGAAGGTGTTAAGGGCTGCAGACCCAAGTATGACGTAGACTGGAGGTAGGAAGGAGAAAGGCTGGAATGATTTACTCGTTTGCTTAAGATAAAAATTTAGTTTCTTTGTTATCGGAAACAGAATCTCATAAAAGAAGGTGTTAAGGGCTGCAGACCCAAGTATGACGTAGATTGGAGGTAGGAAGGAGAAAGGCTGGAATGATTTACTCGTTTGCTTAAGATAGAAATTTAGTCTCTTTGTTATCGGAAACAGAATCTCATAAAAGGTGGTGTTAAGGGCTGCAGACCCAAGTATGACGTAGACTGGAGGTAGGAAGGAGAGAGACGGTTCATAGGATGTGGGAGGGACCCGGACAAGAGGAAAGGGGGCGTCTTGAGATTAATGGTGAGGCAGACGGCAACATGAGTTCAAGTAAAAAAGAAAAACCAGATTACTTGGCTCTCGTCAGACTGTTTATTGGCCCGGTTGTCCTCTTTCTCTTTCTGGGCGTGGAAGTGGAGAGGAGAGGAAGGGAGGGGGAGAGGAGAGGAGAGGAGGAGAGGAGAGGAGAGGAGAGGAGAAGCGGGTAGGATAGAAAAGGGACGGGATGTGGTTCTAGCAAAGAAAGATTGGTGCTTCAGGTCGACTAAGAAGACCCTGGATGAACTGTTGTTGCTCTCTGTCGATGACGTCTTCGGGATAAGGCGAAATAAAATGCTTCGGAAGAAGTGTTTTTCAGCACACCCTCTTCTCTTTATCTCTGTCTCTCACTACCTATCTCTATCTATCTATATCGATCCTATCTATATCGATCTCATTTTCTCTCTCTCTCTCTCTCTCTCTCTCTCTCTCTATATATATATATATATATATATATATATATATATATATGTGTGTGTATATATATGTGTATATAATATATATAAATCTACCTATATACAGTATGTATATATACATATACATACATCTCTCTCTCTCCCTATCTCTCTCTCCCTCCCCCCCCCTCTCTCTCTCTCTCTCTATCTCTCTCTCTCTCTCTCTCTCTCCCTCTCTCTCTCTCTCTCACACACACACACACACACACACACACACACACACACACACACACTGCAGTGCTAGTGATTATTATTGTCCTGATCTATTAAAAAAATAATAAACTTCCTGTGGTACTAATTGACAATACAGAAATACTCTCGGTGAGATATAAACCGCAACTGTGCTCACTTTATTTATTTATTTATTTTATTTATTTAGTTATTTAGTTATTTTTTCCCTCCTCGTCAGAGTAGACATCTTGTGAGGAGCATGGATGTTTTAATAAGTGTAGAACGTTTCGTTTGTTGAAGTTTCAGTGAAGAAAACGTTGTACACTTCACAGAGGTTTCATCCTCATAATGGTGTCTAGTCTGACCAGTCTGTTGGTAATTGCCATTTTGAGTCATCGTTTCCTTCTGTTTCATGTATAGGTCCTACTCTCTATCTATTTATAATTCATTTATTTATTTATTTATCTATTTATTTATTTATTTACTTATTTATTTATTTATCTATGAATTTACTTATAATTTATTTATTTATCTATCATCTATTATTTATTTATTTATCTATTTTATTTGTTCTATTTATTGATATATATATATATATATATATGTAATATATATATATATATGTTATATATATATATATATATGTTATATATATATATATATATATATATATATATTTTTTTTTTTTTTTTTTTTTTTTTTGCATGCCCATCTTTTGTGTTCAAGAACCCTCCTTTTTTAAGTTGTACCGTCATACTATCATCTATTTCTTTAGATATTTGTTATTTATCTATTCATTATTTTGATTTACTTGATACACTCCTCAATCGTTGGACGTATGCCTTTGGTGTCGTTTTGTAGTCATCTCATTTTCTTTCGCTCTTTATCTAATAGTACTATCTCAAGGCTATTCTTTATTTCAACTTAATCGTTCTTGTCTATATGCATAGGATGCTTCAGCTACTAAAGATGTATAAGTAATCTCAACATACATACATATACCAAGGCTTTTTCCCCCTTACCAGGGGGGTAGCCAAAAAGGACAAGGCTCAAAAACATTCCCACCCATTTCATCCCCGAAAACACTTCACACCCCTCCACCCTCCCTCCCATCGTAGCACCTCCTAGATAACCCGCTGGACGAGCAGATTAGAGCGACGCTACTTGCGGCGAAGGTCGAGGTCATGGCGGTTCGAACACTGCTGCTGGCGAGTTGAAGTAAGGGCACTACTACATAGTCTTCCTGATAGCAGGGGGCTGTAACGTTAAACCAAATCAATCATCAAGCATATGATTTTTTATAAGCTGTATTAGCAGTATATGTTAAAGGAACATATATGATTTATTCGTCTCTATATTCTGTGTCATATTTTGAACTTGTAGAAAATGGTGTCGAATAATTCAATTAAAAAAGTAAAGAAAAGTAGAAAGGCAACAGAATAGTAAATGTTTATGTAGAACACTTAAAATTAGAAAGAATGAATAAAGACGAAAGAATAAAAAAAAATAGAAAACAGAAAGGAAAATAACCCGTATTCTATATTCATCACACCCAAATAGTGATTACACAATCTCCAAAAATTCAAACAAAAAATGAAAAAAATTAAAGAATATGAGAAAGAAAAAAAAAATGGATCTTTGACAAGAAAAATGAATAAAAACGAAATTCAAAGAAAGAGAATAGTGAGACCTCACTGTTCCCTGTCGAGAAGCCATAGCTAAGCTCTGATTGGAGGCTGCCCGTGTGCGTTCGAGTATGGCGTGTGCGTTCAAGTAGAAACAAAACGGCAAACTAAATATTTACCAGAAAAATGGTCATTTGAGCCCCGAGGCAGGCTGCTGTAAAGTACACATATGCAAATGGTGTCCAAATATTTTCTTCCTTATCGCGCCAAAAGGATGGTGGGGGGAGGTTGGGGGGGGGGAGTGAAAGAAGTAAACTCCTTTCAACAGAGAGAGAAGCCAGACAAATTCCCCAGACAAGGGGAATCCTCACCTCACGCGCACAATGGGAAACGGCGCAAATTTCACGCAACACCGCAAGTTGGATTTAGTAAATTCGCAAAAGAAATAGATTTTACCTCGAGGTGGGGGGAAAAAACCTTTAGGAGGGTATTACCGAATATCCCTGAATCGCGATATAGTCTTTTAGAGATTCCTATTTGGTAATACCCGCGTACAAGGCGCCATTCTTTCCTAGCGGCGTGATACCTTTTATATCCAACTACACGCTAATTCTTTGTTTATATATCTAATCATGGGTCTGTTTTATGCAGTTTCTTTATCTTGTTCCGCATTTCACGACTCCCAATATCCTCTTCTACTGATCTCCCTTCCGATGCTCTAGTCCACTGATTCGTTTCCTGATACTAAGTGTTGAATTTCATTTACTCTGGATGTGTAAGCGCATAGGTTTGGTAAACTGATTTCGGCTGTATGCAAACACAAGCTCCTCGGCTTGTTGACAATGTTTTTTGTCATAATTCATCTTTTTATTCTTTAATCTACTAGTACCCAATTAATTCGAATGAAGTCTTTAATAGTAATATACCACTATAACAGTGATGATAATATCAGTGATAGGTACTGTATAGTGATAGTAACGATGGTGATGGTGATGATGATAGTAATATTAATAAGGCTACTATCATTATCATTATTATAGTAATGATAAAAAAAAATTAGCTGTGACTTCACAAGTAGATAGATAAGACAATTCCCGCTGCCACTGGGTGAGGTCTTCATCCTTGTTGCAGTTTCTGGAACTTTTCCAAAATATCTCCGAGGGGAAGGAAATCAAAATTTTTAGTAGATCTGAGAACACAACTTTGTCTGTCATTCTGTCTATCTGTCTGCCTCCCTGCCGGTTACCAAGTTTTTATTTTCCTAGTGGTTACCTGCATATTTTGTAAATCATGTGTTGTTTGTGATTTCTTTGCATATATATATATATATATATATATATATATATATATATATATATATATATATATATATATATATTATGTACACACACACACTTCGTATCAGTTTCCGTATATGTCTCCGACGAGCGCACTGTCAGTCTCGTTCGTGATGACATGGAGTTAAAAGTAAAAAAAGGTAATGTGATTGAATATATATATATATGTATATATATATATATATATATATATATATATATATATATTGTATGATTGTATAAATACGAAATGGTGAATTGTTTACGAATGTATGTATGCATATACGCACGTATGTATGTATGAATATACGCACGTATGTATGTATGTACAGACAATACACGTGTGGTTAAGTAATTCTTACCAATTAACATTTTCAAACATCTGCTTTGCCAAATAACAGACCTTAGAAATGTTCATTTTTTCGTAGTTAGGTTTCAGCGTGTGTACCCAATAACATTATTCGTAGGTAGGTTTCAGCATGCCCACGCAATGATAATACAAATAAAGGCCTTCGGAACGTTATATTGTTATCGG
This sequence comes from Oratosquilla oratoria, assembly GCF_046742065.1. NCBI lineage: Eukaryota > Metazoa > Arthropoda > Malacostraca > Stomatopoda > Squillidae > Oratosquilla > Oratosquilla oratoria. The sequence continues at coordinate 32,910,909 of NC_134820.1, read as the reverse complement.
GTAGTCTTGTTATTGGTTAAATGCATGTATCGATTTTTCCCAATAAGTTCTTCTTTGTTGTTTATATTTGCGGAGATCAAACAATGACATTCTGATAATTGCTTTTATTCGGGGGAGGGTGGATCGGCAGGGAATAAGAATTTATCATTGATAGATCATGTGTATATGAATGAATCATGGTTCTGTGTTGGAGTGTGTATTGTTAATCGTTATGGTAAAGAACTACTGCGAAAGAAAACGAATTGTATTGGTAAACCTTAGTAATCAGTTAACCAGGTGGAGCTGGTTCGCCAATTCGCATGCCGGTCCCAAGCCCGGATAAAGGAGGAGGGCTGGGAGGATAGGCTTAGCAAGCCGCTCCCGTAAAAATAGGCTCTACTCCAGCATCTCAGATCACCTACAGGCCTAACAGCCTACCGGGAGATGGGTGAGAGAATATATATATATATATATATATATATACATATATATATATATATATATATATATATATATATATGAGAGAGAATGTGGGTGGGGAAGGGCAAACGAAGATGTGTTAGGAATAGAGTTTATTGCCCTAACGTTGCGACCAACTTGGTCTTCTTCAGAGGACTACAGCATTACAAACGGATCACAATTCTTATATTCGTAGTGAGAGGGAACCCGCCAAGGTATGAGCGTCATGTTTTCCCTTTGGCTAACGATTTAATTATTAGGACACTTGCTGCTTTCGAGAGGCATTTAAATCCGTCTCTGTCGTTGTTGTTCTTGTTGGCGGCGATATGTGCAGCTTCCACAGTTTTTCTCATTTTCTTCTCAAATCCCTCGTGTAGAATTTCTGCGTTGTTTCCAATCAGGTAGATGTCCACATTTGTCCAGGTGACGAACCAGGGAGTTAGATGTTCTATGAGCCCTGAGATCGTTTTTGTGCTCATTCAAGCGTTTATTGAACCCTCGACCTGACTCACCGAAATAAGATGATGGACAACCGTTGCATGGAATACGGTAAATGACACTGAGATTATTACGCATATTGTTATGTTTCTTAAATATTTTTCCTATTTTATTGGAAGATATTTTTGCTATATTTATTCCACCTTTTGACAAATAATCATCAATAGCTATGGTGTTTATAGAATTAGGGACAGAAATAAAATGAGACTTATCCTTTCCCGTGGTTCGGACGTTTGAGCCATCGTAGATCTTCTTGGCTTTCCTCGTTGTCCTGGTGATCAAACCTCCGGGGTATTTCAGCTTCCTAAAGGTATTCTTGATGTAAGTAAGTTCATCCTCTAGGAATTCTTCGCTGCAGATACGAAAAGCTCTGAGAAAGAAACCTATTAGAACACCCGTTTTAACACGTCTGCTGTGTGCTGAAAAATAATGGACAAAGTCGTCCCTATTGGTGGGTTTCCTGTACACCGAGAAACTTACCTGTTGAGAACCTCTGTGTATCAACGTGTCTAAAAATGGTAAATTACACTCTTTTTCTAGTTCAACTGTGAATTGAATGTCTTTATTCACAGCGTTGAGTCTTCTCAACTTATTTTCTATATTAGTTCTTTTTTTTTTTTTTTTTTTTTTTTTTTTTTTTGAACTAGAAAAAGAGTGTAATTTACCATTTTTAGACACGTTGATACACAGAGGTTCTCAACAGGTAAGTTTCTCGGTGTACAGGAAACCCACCAATAGGGACGACTTTGTCCATTATTTTTCAGCACACAGCAGACGTGTTAAAACGGGTGTTCTAATAGGTTTCTTTCTCAGAGCTTTTCGTATCTGCAGCGAAGAATTCCTAGAGGATGAACTTACTTACATCAAGAATACCTTTAGGAAGCTGAAATACCCCGGAGGTTTGATCACCAGGACAACGAGGAAAGCCAAGAAGATCTACGATGGCTCAAACGTCCGAACCACGGGAAAGGATAAGTCTCATTTTATTTCTGTCCCTAATTCTATAAACACCATAGCTATTGATGATTATTTGTCAAAAGGTGGAATAAATATAGCAAAAATATCTTCCAATAAAATAGGAAAAATATTTAAGAAACATAACAATATGCGTAATAATCTCAGTGTCATTTACCGTATTCCATGCAACGGTTGTCCATCATCTTATTTCGGTGAGTCAGGTCGAGGGTTCAATAAACGCTTGAATGAGCACAAAAACGATCTCAGGGCTCATAGAACATCTAACTCCCTGGTTCGTCACCTGGACAAATGTGGACATCTACCTGATTGGAACAACGCAGAAATTCTACACGAGGGATTTGAGAAGAAAATGAGAAAAACTGTGGAAGCTGCACATATCGCCGCCAACAAGAACAACAACGACAGAGACGGATTTAAATGCCTCTCGAAAGCAGCAAGTGTCCTAATAATTAAATCGTTAGCCAAAGGGAAAACATGACGCTCATACCTTGGCGGGTTCCCTCTCACTACGAATATAAGAATTGTGATCCGTTTGTAATGCTGTAGTCCTCTGAAGAAGACCAAGTTGGTCGCAACGTTAGGGCAATAAACTCTATTCCTAACACATCTTCGTTTGCCCTTCCCCACCCACATTCTCTCTCATTTGTCTGAAATAATCTTATATATATATATATATATATATATATATATATATTATTATTATTATTATTATTATATATATATATATATATATATTTTTTTTTTTTTTGGCAGACGAGGTGAAGATACTCAGTGGTGAGTCACTCAAAAATTAATGCAGTTGCTTTTCGAATAAAATCAATATTTTTCTTTAGGTAATGTGATTTGAAGTTCATCGTGCTATTTCTTGGGTTTCCCCCATAATTCTCTCCATTCTTCCCTTTCTCTGAGAAACTCTTCTTTCGTGTCGTTTTCTACGTGACAATTAAGTTTCAAGATTTAGCCTTTTCTAAGACATACAAGCACATACACACATACACACACACACACACACACACACACACACACACACACACACACACACACACACACACACACCTATATACAAGCCACGCAATCTTACACTCCCAATATCCAGTCAACACAGCGAACATCACAAAACAATTTCTCTGAATGACCTATGGGTAACCCTGTTAGCCATTTCCGGATATCTTGATGAAGCGGGTAGGCGGAGCTTTAAGAATTTAAGGCGGAGATTCAAGAATTTCAGTTGGAGCTTCAAGAAGTTGTACGCAGAGCTTTAAGAGTAAGTAGCTGGAGCTTCAAGAAGAAGTAGACGGAGCTTCAAAAAGAAGAAGCTTCAAGAAGTAGGCGGAGCTTCAAGTAGTTGCACTCGGAGCTTCAAGAAGAAGTAGGCGGAGCTTCAATAAGAATTAGATGAAGCTTCAAGAAGAAGAGGTAGATGAAGGTTCAAGAAGAGGTAGATAAAGCTTCAAGAAGAACTAGGCGGAGCTTCAACAAGAGGTAGATGAAGCTTCAACAAGAGGTAGATGAAGCTTCAAGAAGAAGAGGTAGATGAAGCTTCAAGAAGAAGTAACCGGAGCTTAAAGTATTGGTAAGCGGAGCTTCAAGAATTTTAAGTCGATCTCCAAGAAAAAGTAGACTTCAAGAAGTAGATGGAGCTTTAGGAAGTAGATGGAGCTTCAAGAAGTAGATGGAACTTCAAGGAGAAGTAGGTGGAGCTTCAAGAAGAAGTAGGCGGAGCTTCAATAAGAAGTAGATGAAGCTTCAAGAAGAAGTAACCGGAGCTTAAAGTATTGGTAAGCGGAGCTTCAAGAGTAAGTAGATGGAGCTTCAAGAATAAGTAGATGGAGCTTCAAGAAGAAGTAAATGGAGCTTCAAGAAGAGTAGATGAAGCTTCAAGAAGAAGTAGATGGAGCTTCAAGAAGGAGTAGATGGAGCTTCAAGAAGCAAGAGGAAATTCCAGAAGAAATAGGCGGAGCTTGAAGAAGAGGTAGGCGGAGCTTCAAGAAGAAATAGGCGGATC
>NC_134820.1:32896990-32899490 GCF_046742065.1 Oratosquilla oratoria | reverse complement strand
GAGACTCGAGGAGGCCAACATGTAGGAATTGAAACGTGTATGTTGGCCTCCTCGAGTCTCTCGATGTTGGAGGCTTAGAATTAAAGTGTGATGTGGTTGATAAATGCAAATTTGTTCACTGGGACCCATTCAGTGTTGCGAAGACACACACACACACACACACACACACACACACACACACACACACACACACACACACACACACACACACACACACACACACACACACACACACACACACACACACACACACACACACACACACACACACACACACACACACATGAAAAGTGAACGAAAATTACGAATATAATGCATCGCTCACTAGTATAAACTATTTTTATACATGAGACATGTAGCAAGGTCGAGTTCTAAAATGAAATTATGTAAATAAAAGTTTTTGAGAAAAGGTTCTATTTATGAAGAAGTGGCTTGGAAGGGGTTGAGCACGAGGAGGAGGAGGAGGAGGAGGAAGAGGAGGAGAAGGAGGGAGATTTTGGGTTATAAGGAGGTCGGAGACTTCTGCCGAAAGAATTGGGACAAATTTTAAAAACAAATTTATTGAGAAAAGGAGACGAGAAATAAGAATAGAAATTGTAATGACTGAGTCGCCACAGCAAGGGCAAGTGGTAGTCACTGGCGACCCTTTCAGGATACTTTGGTTCGAAACAAAATCGATAACAATCGCTCCACGGCGTTTTTTTTTTTTTTTTTTTTTTTTTATGTGGAAGTCCCATAGGCAGGGGATCGCCTATTGCAAAAGTCATCACCTGTGCCCTTTGTGCTAGGATCACAAATACAAGTGTTAGTCATAGGATATATCCATAAAAAAAAATTCCTAGGTCTTCTGTTTTAGCCTGGAATATGGTCTTCCAGTCAATACCTGGAACACTAAAATGCAAATCAAAAGACTCAGTCTGTTACGTGTAATGCCAAGGAGATGTGCAAAATAGCTTAGTAATGCGATAGAATAGAATAGAATGAAATAGAGTAGAATAGAAGAAAATAGAATAGAATAGAAAAAATAGAATAGAATAGAATAGAACAGAACAGAATGAAATAGAATAGAGTAGAATGAAATAGAATAAAACAGAACAGAATGAAATAGAATAGAGTAGAATGAAATAGAATAGAATAGAATGAAATAGAATAGAATAGAATAGAGTAGAATAGAATATTTGAATAAAATGAAATGAAAGAAAATGAAATAAAGAGGAGAAGACGAAAAAACAAGTAGACGAGCTGCTAAAAAATATTAAGCTTTACTAAATTTGGGCCTGCTCTGGAGAAGAGAATAGAATGAAATATTTAGATAAAATAAAATGAAAAATTAAATGAAAGAAAAGAAAAGAAAATGAATAAAACAAATAGACAGAAGGGTGGCTGAAGAAAATGACAGTTTAACCCAAATTTGGGCCCGTCCTGGAGACTAGGTACCGGCCTCTCGGGCCTGCACACTCGATCAAGGTGTGAAGAGGTATTAACGTTGAGATATCAATGAGTATCTAACCACAGTGACAATATTGTTATTTTTAATATATATCATCCATATTAGATATCTTTAGTGTAAGATGTGTTTGGTAATGCTACTACAACAGGGCACCTCGTTTACAAAACGACACGTAAGAGATTAGACTAATACGTTACAAGAAAATGCAACACAAACAAGAGATTGCATCGCCAATACATACGACCCGAACATTAAAAGATAAAGTAAACAAAGGACGACAAAAGAAAAGGATACGAGGTTGCAGTAGTGGACAAAGCATCACGTAAAGGTAAAATTACAAGAGAACGGTAAAATAAAAGGTTCTCGTAAATAAGGCGACGGTTACGAAAGACAAATGGTATGAGAATACATAGATAAGATAACGAAGAAACATGGGAACCAATAATAGTTAGGAATACGAGAAGGGTGGATGTGAGAGAGAAAGGAAGAGAAGAAGAAGGTAGGTAAAGAGTAAGTAGGAGGAAAAAGGCAAGAGAAAAGAGAGAAGGAGAACGAGAAGAAAAAGGAATGGAAAAAAGAGAAGATAAAGAAGAGAGAATTGGTATAGAAGAAAAGGGGAGATAGAATAGGTTGATAGAAATAGAACAAACACAAGGAGGAAGAAAATAGATATGAGGAGAAATAAAGAGTAAAGAAAAGAGAAAAAGAGTTAAAAGAATATGATAGAGAGGATAGATAACGTTAGCACGAATGTTAGGAAAAGGAAAGAAAACCACAAACGCACATCAAAAAGAGTTTAAACCTACTCAGCACTGAATCCTACTCTTTACTGAATGAAATAATCTGGCATAAAACCAGAGGGGATAAACTGAAAATGCTAGGCAGCTCCACCCTAAAATGAAGAAAGAAAAAAAAATATTTGGCCTCCACGATTAAAGTGGGTCATCGTGGCAAACGCTGTAATGTAATGTATAATGGAGTTTTCAAATCTGCCCAGATTTGGTGAATGCGGAAGAAGAAGGAGGAGGAGGAGGAGGAGGAGAGGGGGGA
>NC_134820.1:32874490-32891990 GCF_046742065.1 Oratosquilla oratoria | reverse complement strand
ATGAATAGTAGGTTTGATGTCTTCTTATTTTGGTAATATAATGTACTGTATTTATTATATGTGCATATATATATATATATATATATATATATATATATATATATATATATATATATGTGTGTGTGTGTGTGTGTGTGTATATATATAGGGTGTGTGTGAAGAAGAAAGACAAGTAAGAAATGCAAGTTGCATCAAAACAAGTGATGATCTAGTCACTCTTTAAAGAATAATGTATGAATGAATGAATGAATAAATAGATAGGGAAATGAATAAATACATTAATGAATAAATTAAAATATGAATAAATAAATAAAAAATAAACGTAATATATATAGATAAATAAGTAAAAAAATTAACTAAATTGATAAATGAACAAATAAATAATTAGGAAAGTAGATAGGTAAATGAATAAATGAATAAATAGATAAATAAGTAAATAAATGATGAATAAAAATTATATTAGTATATAACATGAATTAATAAATAAGGAATCAAATTACATTAGTAAATCGATCAAATAATATATAAAGTAATTAATGATAAAGTAAATAGATAATTAAACAAATAAATAAATGAATAATCTAACTGCAAATTTCCTGAGTAATTTATTTGGAAGAAATAAAACATTAATAGTAATAATAAATTAATAAACCAAACAATCAATCAAAAAATAAACGAAGTTTAGACATTCGCCCATCTCTATTTTTTCTAACTAAAAAAAGAAAAAGAGAGAAAAAAATACAATGATCATCGGAAGTGGCTTAATACCCAAAGGCAATGAGAGTGGTCAACCGCAGGCGAACTACCCTCCATAGCCTTGTCAATAACGTTCTCCATATTTCATATAAGTGTTGATAAGAATCTCCCATTTTCGTTCACTGTCTACTCTAGGTCAAAGGGTTAAACTTATTCCTTAATGCATGGGAAGCTACAGTTCAGAAAGACAGCTACTGAGCTAATAATAAAGAAAACGAACGAAAAGTAGCGGGTAAGTTATACAGAAGAAATAATTGGTCAGCTTATGCCGACAGAGTCAAAGAAAACGGGATTTGGTTGATTTCGAGAGACAGAGTGATTCAACATATTCACGGCCAAAAGATTAAACGAGAAGAAAACGGAAACGAGTCTTGGGATGAAAGGAAAACGAGAAGAGCGTTTACCTACCCCCCCCCTACAACCCCCTACCCCTCACCCCTCCCCCACCTCCTCCCCCGCATTGTCTAGACTCTCACTTTGATCAATACAGAAATCAAGATAAAAGGACGGTTGGTTGGTGAGGGGAAGGAGAGGAAGAGGAGGAGGAAGAGAAGAGGAGGGTAGGGTTAGGAGGAGGAGAGAGAGGGGAAATGGGGGTGGAGGTACTGGATGTAAGGTTGAGTGGAATAAGAGGGAAAATAGACATTTGATATAAAGAGAGCGCAGGTTAGAAAGGATAGTGGATAAGAACCGTGAAGACACGTACATTGAAAAGGGTCGTATATTTTTATCAGTCTTCTAGTCAGAAAAAATGGGATGAGATTAGGTCAGATAGGGAGATGATTGCGGTGAGAAAGATAAGGAAGTCTTTCATAGAAGTAGGATAACAAATCAGAGCATAGATAAGGAGTTTGGGAGAGATAGGAGATGAGAGAATATGTAGGAAGTTGAGAGAGACAGAAGGTTATGCAAAGAGGAAAAGGAAGAGAGAAAGAGAGTAAAAGAGAGAGAGACATGCGGATATATAAACAAAGAGACAGGCAGACAGCTAAAGGAAAAGATAAACAGAGACAGACAGACAGACAGACACGTAGAGGAAAAGATAAACAGTCAGAGAGAGACAGACAGATTAACAAATAGACAGACAGTCAGAAGGCAAACAGGAAGACAAACACACAAGCAGACAGTCAAAAGGCAGACAGGTTGAAAGGCAGGCAGACATACAGACAGACAGATGGACAGATAGACAGACAGACAAACAGACAGACAGACAGGCAGGCACACACACACACACACACACACACACACACACACACACACACACACACACACACACACACACACACACACATGTATGCAGAATCACGGACACATACACATGCACAGATATACATGGACAGACACACAGATACAGAGGCACAAACACATATACTCATGCATACAGTAAACCAGATAGATAGTTGCTGAATGAAGGGGCGAGTGAGTCAGTAAATTTGTGAAGAAATGAGTAAAAGAATGCGTGGGTGAGTAAATGAGGAAGTTAGTGAGTAAGAAGGGAGAGAGGGACAGACTGAGCCACTCCTTCCTCCTTAGGCGTTCTCTCTCTCTCTCTCTCTCTCTCTCTCTCTCTCTCTCTCTCCATTACTCCCTACTCCCTTCCTGTACTCCATATCTTGGGAGGGGAAGGGGGAGGGGGAGGCGAAGGAGGGAGAGGGGGAGGGGGTAACGTTGGGGTAGGGGGAGGGGGGAGGAGGGGAAGGCGGAGGAGGAGGGGGAGGAGGAGAGGGAACAGGAGGGGAAGGCGGAGGAAGTGGGAGAGGAGGAGGGGGAGGAAGAGGAGGAGGAGGAGGCGGAGGAGGAGGGGGAGCAGGAGGAGGGCAAGGGGGAGGGGGCGGGGGAGGTGGGTTGTCATTTTATCTGGCATCACCATTCATCTCTCTTTGGTCAGTAGAGTGGCCGCTGTCAGAGGAAGAAAACCCGAAGGAGTTTCTAGTGTGAGTTCTCCTCCAGGTAGTCTTAGGTGATGGGTTCCTCTTCGGTGTAATTTCTTTACCAAATATTCTTCTTCTTCTTCTTCTTCTTTTTCTCGAAGTTTTTGTATTCACTTGAATGGACAGATAACCATAATGATGTCATGTCTGTCAGTTGTTGTTTTATTTATTTATTTTATTTATTTATTTCTTACTTTTTTTCACTAATCCTTTTCATATGTTTGCGGCGTTTTTGTATAGGAGGGGGGTATGAGATTTTATTTATTTATTTATTTATCTATTTATTTATTTTAACTTATTTTTCATTTTAATTTATCTATTTATTTTTATTTATTTATTTATTATTATTTATAATTTTTTATTATTATTATTGTTTTTTTTTTGTTTTTTGTTGTGGTTTTTTAGATACTAAGGGTTTACGGGCACTGAAAAAGGTTAAGAACGACCGAGTCTAGTGTGATCCCTCAAATAAAGGTCACTATTCAATGGTAATAAGTCATCATAAAGAAGATGAAATAATAATAATAATAATAATAATAATCATTGTCATTATCATTATAATCATCGTCGTCGTTGTCGTCGTCGCTGTCGTCGTCGTCGTCGTGGTCGTCGTCGTTGTCGTTGTCGCTGTCGCTGTCTTCGTCGTCGTCGTCGCACATCGATGGGTACGATGTTTTCCGCAAACATTCGGTCAACTGCTCACGTCGGACACTGTGTTTCGATTTCCTTCGTTCGGAGGTTTCACAATCTTTCACGTACGAGTACGTTGTGTTCATCTCCTTTCATCCCCAGTATCTTCAGGTATCTGACAAAATGGCCTTCGATTGACCAAATTTTTTTGACATCATTTATATTGTCAATATTCTTTTATTATTGACAATCTTCCCGTCACTCGAATTATTGGTATAAATATCACACAATCTTTTCAAGCCTTGCTATAGAGTCAATAGACACACTGGATCGGTTGCGCGTGTTTGTGCCTTTGAAAAACATAGATTTACTAAAGAGACGGATCTCGCACTTTCTCTCTCTCTCTCTCTCTCTCTCTCTCTCTCTCTCTCTCTCTCTCTCTCTCTCTCTCTCCCTCTGAAAGGATTACAAAGGCGGAGCATGCCGACAGAAGACCTTTTGGTCCATAACTAGGTCGGATGCGAGAAAATATATATATAATAATGCTAAAAAATAAAAAAGTAAAATAAAATAAGATTTATGATAGCATAAATAATAATAGATAAAATAAATAAATAGGTATAGTCAAATAATAAACAAACAGGTAAATAGTAAATAATAATAAATTGTCAGATAAATAATAATAAATGAAAATCATGCAAATAATAAATAAACATATTTTTTCTTTCCTTTGATCTCCCTCCATGTGACCTCAATACAATTAATCTATCTCTAGGATTAAGAATATCATTTAATCTTTATATGTTAAAGACAGATTGAACATTTTTAGAAGCTCTGCCATGGGATTCGAACCCTGACCCGTGCGTCCATAATCACGAGGACAAGACGCTAGCAACCATGGTACATGTCCTTTAGAATCATCACACGTAGCTCAGTTGCTAGAGTCTTGTCCTCGTGATTATGGACGCACGGGTCAGGGTTCGAATCCCATGGCAGAGCTTCTAAAAAAAATTAATCTTTATATCTAGCTTTCCGACGATTTTCCTTTATAATTCCCTTAAGCCCAATTCTTTCGTACCACGTATCAATGTTCCTTTTAATCTGCCTGTTGCCAGTTGATTTTATTCGTGTGTGCCTAAGTCTTTCATATGAATAAAATCAACAAAGGATTACAAAGGAAGAGCATGCAGACAGGATTTCTTTTGGTCCATAACTAAAAATATATTTATATATATATAATATATATATGTAATATATATATATATATAAATATATATATATATATGTGTGTGTGTGTGTGTGTGTGTGTGTTTGTGTGTGTGTGTATGTATATATATATATATATATATATATATATATATATATATTTATATATATATAATAAATAAATAAATTAATTAATTAATCAAATTGTGATAACATAAATAATGATAAATAAAATAAGTAAGTAAATAAATACATTAGTTGATCCAAAATATATACACTGGCGGCGCAATGGGAACCCTGATGGTCTCGTATTCGCTTAGTTCTGAGTTCGAATCCCGCACTCTTCTCCGATTCAAAGCAATGATTGCTACCTACGGTAAAGGTGACCGTTTTTGCCCCAGTTACGCGCCTCCCGGCGTATGCACCTTACGATCCACAATATATACCACACCATAGAGTTTAAGGGCGTTACAGAGATAGAATTAGTCCTCTGGGAATAATAAGAATGTCTCAGTTGAATAGAAGTGTGTAATTTAGGAATGAACGTGAAAATGTAGAGGAAAGAAAGGAGGGATCTTTACCATTTTACGGCATGCAGTTGATTTCAACAACTGTAGGTATGAAATCAATATAAATCTGAAACTTAACCTGACTTAACCTAACCTAACCTGACCTAACCTGGCCTAACCTAACCTAACCTAACCTAACCTAACCTAACCTGACTCGACCTAGCCTAACCTAACCTGACCTAACCTAACCTAACCTAACTTAACCTGACCTAACCTAACCTGACCTAACCAAACCTAACCTAACCTGACCTAAAAATTCTGCATGCTGTAATATGGAAAAGACCCGAAGGGAGAAAGAGGGACAGAAGAATCAGAAAGGAAAAGGGAGGGCAAGTAGATGGAGAACTAGGTAGAAGAAAGAATAAGGAGGAGGAGGAGGAGGAAATTAAGAGAGAAGACGGAGAGAGGAAGAGGGAGAGGAGGAGGAAGGGAAAAGGGAGGACAAGAAGTGGGGGGAACTGAGAGAGGAAGCAATAGGGAAGAGGATAAAGGGAGAAAAGAAGAGAGAGGAAGAGAGAGAGGACGCGAAAAGAGGAGGGGGAGAAAGGAGAGGTAGGAAGATGACAGGAAGGGAAAGGGAGAAAGAGAAAGAGAAAAAGAACGAGAAAGAGAAAGAGAGCAAAATAGAGAGACGAAGGAGAAAGAGAGACAAATGAAGGAAAGGAGAGAGAGAGAGAAAGGGAAAAGGGGGAAGGTAAGGAAAGAGAGGAAAGGAAAAGGAAAGGAAGGGGAGGGAAGGGAAGGACGTAGAGGTAAGGAAGGAAGATAAAAGGGAGATGAATGGAGGATGAGGGATGGAGAGAGAGGGAGGATGAAGGGGAGAGTTGGAGAATGGGAGTTGGAGAGAGGGAGAGAGGGAGAGGGACGTGGGAGGAAGGAAGAAAGGCAGAGAGGGAGAGAGCAAGACATCTGTCAATCTTTACATCTCAATTTCTTGGGCCACCGGCGTAATCCGTCCTCATAAGTTGTTCGATCGGAAATTTTGAATAATTTTCTTTTCCCAGATTGATGATTTTTTTTTTTTTTTTTTTTTTAGATAAAACGTACCCGACCTTCTATCCAATCTAAACACGTTTTATGATCGTTTAATTTTTTTTTTTTTTTTTTTTTTTTAGATAGTATATTGACAAAAGATTTCATTCAGTTTGGTCGTGGTCCACGCAAAGAACAGTGTCTTGAAGTACCGTGACCCTACGTTGTGAAGAGAACAATCTTCAGTTGATTAATCTTGTCTTACATCAGCCGAACTGTCTCCATGTTGGAAACATGTCATCTTTTGAGTATAAATTGCATATTTCATTAAAGTAGTATCAAGTATCATTACATTTTTCTACAAATTTCTCTTGTTGGAAGCTTCTTGGAAAGAAATTATATAATCATTATATTTGCAATGATGATACTCGCGCATATTACAGACACTTTTCCTTGCCAATTTTGGTGTTTATGATAAGTGGTGGTGGTTCTTCTTCTTCCCAATGTCGGTGTCTATGATTGGTTCTTTTTCTTCGTCTTCTTCTTCTTCTTCTTCTTCTTCTTCTTCTTTTTTCTTCTTCCTTTTCCTTCTTCTTCTTTTTCCTTCTTCTTCCTTTTCCTTCTTCCTTTTCCTTCTTCTTCCTCTTCCTCTTCTTCTTCTTCTTCCTTTTCCTTCTTCTTCTTCCTTTTCCTTCTTCTTCTTCCTCTTCTTCTTCTTCTTCTTCCTTTTCCTTCTTCTTCCTTTTCCTTCTTCTTCTTCCTTTTCCTTCTTCTTCTTCCTTTTCCTTCTTCTTCTTCTTCCTCTTCTTCTTCTTCTTCCTTTTCCTTCTTCTTCTTCCTTTTCCTTCTTCTTCCTCCTTTTCCTTCTTCTTCTTCTTCCTTTTCCTTCTTCTTCTTCCTTTTCCTTCTTCTTCTTCCTTTTCCTTCTTCTTCCTCTTCTTCTTCTTCTTCCTTTTCCTTCTTCTTCTTCCTTTTCCTTCTTCTTCTTCCTCTTCTTCTTCTTCTTCCTTTTCCTTCTTCTTCTTCCTCTTCTTTTTGTCCTTCTTCTTCTTCTTATCCTCTTTCCAAAATAGAAAATGTCGTCCTCTTTTTTTTTTATGTCGATTGAAAGGTGTCTTCATTCTGATGTAAAACCTCGTTATGCAATCACTTTTGTCTTGCCAATTTTGATGTTTATGATTGGTTCTTTTTTTCAAAATGGAAAATTTCGTTCTCTTCTTTTTTATGTCGACCCCAAGGGTTTTTCATTATGTAAAGCCTCGTTATACAATCATGTAACCTTTCTAACTTTCTTAAAGCTTACTTTTTCATGATTAAGGTTGATACAGAATAATCATTTATGAATGCAGGACATCCACGAATTCAAGGTCATTTTAGTAAAACTGATTCAACACGAAATCGCTATTCAACGCTTCTATGAAAGCTCTACCTAAATTGTAAATTTGCTTCAAACTTCAATGAAATTGTAAAACTCCTTGCATTATTTCATCTCTATATTTTTATACTCAATTATTGGAATATAAGTTATCTATAACCATACAAAGGATTAAGGATTACAAAGGCAAAGCATGCCGACAGGAGACCTTTTGATCCATATCTAGGTCGGATGCAAAAAAAAAAAAAAAAAAATCATTAATAATGTAGTATAGTTCTTGTAGTGTGTATATGTATATGATGGTGGTGGTGGTGATGATGATGATGAATGTATATCACAATAAAGTAATGTCCTAGCACATTGGTAAAATTATACTAATGACCCACTTTCGGAGAAGAATAGGCGAAAGTAAAGAGATCGATCACAGATAGTGATCGAAATATACGGATTTCTTTACTTTCGCCTATTCTCTAAAACTGGGTCATTAGTAAAATGAACGTATGTATATATATATATATACATGTATATATATATATATATATATATAGATATATGTGTGTGTGTGTGTGTGTGTGTGTGTGTGTGTGTGTCTGTGTGTGTGCGCGTGTGTGTGTGTGTTGAATGCTAAAGTAAAGTAGCCTCAATGATTTTAAGAGAACATTGCTCTCTCTAAACCTTCTTTTTTCTTTAATGTTCAAGCTTTGAAGGAAAATACAAAAGGCTTCAGAATGTAAATTCATTTATACCGACAGCTGTTTCAACCGAGTTACCTCTCCCAGCCACATCTATTTCGCTCTATATACATTTGTAATCTGTATCGTACATTGTATTACCCTGAAGATGTCCATATGTAATGGTGGAGACAGCTGTCTGTATAAATGGATCTACATTCTGAAGCCATTGGCATTTTCCCCAAAGCTTGAACTATGAAGGAAAAAGAGTATATAGAGAGTTAGTGAAATGCTCTTTTAAAATCATTGATGCAACTTGTGCTTTAGCATTCAACAGAAATTACATACGAGAAAAACTATGCCCAAAAGTTATATATGTATATATATATATATATATATATATATATATATATATATATATATATGTGTGTGTGTGTGTGTGTGTGTGTGTGTGTGTGTGTACAACACTGAATGGGTCACAGAGAACAGATATACATTTTTATTAACCACAATACACTCTAAATTACTAACACTTGTCATGTGCTAGCCTGGGTTCGAGTTCTTGGCCGTACCACGTTTCAATTTCTGCATGTTGGCCTCCGCGAGTCTCTCGATGTTGATGGCTTAGAATTAAAGTGTATTGTGGGTGATATATATATATATATATATATATATATATATATATATATATATATTTATATATATATATATATATATAGTAAGGACCTCTTCCAAGGGATATATCCTTAGTTATTCGTATATAGAATCTGTCGGAGATATGGAAGTCTCTGGTTCAATCTGCTCCGCTAGAGCATCATCGCTTGTGACTACAGAAATCAATGCGGGGGTGGCATCCTCTTACACAAAGGTCACTTCTGTGGAAGGTCTTTGACTTATTGGAGATATTACGCTCCTTCCTGTGCGCTCGATTGCCAGCTACCGTTTCTATCAGGTTTTCTTCCCCAGTCCTGAGATGCTGGTTGAAGGTACTTCTCTAGATTGCACGGTCAGCTGCAAGGTCTTCCCAGGAATCGACGTCAGTGACCTCAAATCTCTCTTGTAGACATCTTTGGACCGCAACTGTGAACGGCCAGTGGCGTTTCTCCCAAAAGCTAGTTCTCTAAAGAGAATGTATTTGGGGATACGGCCGTCCTTCATAGGATAAGCATATCTAAGCCAGTATATATATATATATATATATGATATATGCACATAATCACACAAGAAACCCACAGCCAGAGTAAATAAACTTCAAATTAAAAAAGATTCTATATTTCGGCTACCAACTGAAGAGGGCTACAGTTGGTAGCCGAAATATAGAATCTTCTTTCATTCGAAGTTTAATCTCTCCAACTGTGGGTTTCTTGTGTGTTTATTTACAAATTTGTTATATTTGCTTATATTCACACATGTGTATATGTGTGTACCTGTGTGCGTGCGCGTGTGTGTGTGTGTGTGTGTGTGTGCGTGCATGGGTGCCTGTCAGCGTCTGTGTGCCTGTCAACGTCTGTTTTCATTATATATCTATGTATACATGTAAGCAACCATATGTACATTTATGCATGTTATATTTATGTTTATATATACATAAATGTACTTATGTGTATGTATCTATGTGTATACTTATATACATATATATATACATATATAAATTATATATATATATACATATATATATATGTATATATACATATATATATATATATATATGTGTGTGTGTGTGTGTGTGTGTGTGTGTGTGTGTGTGTGTGTGTGTGTGTGTGTGTGTGTCTAATGTAAGTAGGTAGGTATGAATGTATCTATGTACACGTGTATGCATGAATATATGTAGGTATTTGCTTATATATGTATGAATTCATGTAAAACCATCATTAGACAGTCAGTGATCCATTCTCTCTAATTTTCTTATCTTTTTCATTTATATAAAATTCAAATGTCGCTAACTCCTCACATGAATTTTTTATGAATAATTCTGGGAGGTGACATATACGACACAAACAAGAGGATTTTAAACCCATAACCTGTTCTTCTTTATTTACTTTTTCCCCTGCACCGTTGACTTGGAATCCTTTGTCGATTTTCTCCTCTTTTCCCTGAGCATATTTCATGACACAAACATCTTTTCTTATTAGCCTCTTTCGTCGCCAAATGATGATGCTTTTTTTGGTTAATCTTTTTTGAATTGGATCCTGTACAAAGGCTTGCATTGTCTCGGCAGGATCCTGTGGACAATCTTCAGCCAGCTCAAACTACCTCCAGACGCTTCTGCACTTTTTTTTTTTTTTTTTTTTTTTTTTTTTTTTTTGGGTGGGGGGGGGGGTCCTCTCCGTCTTCTTACATCCTTCCAGAATTTTTTTCTTTTCTTTTCCATTCCTTTATAGTCTTCCGATAATAAATAAACAAAGGAAATAAAAATAAAAATTGCCAATGGATATAAGTTTAAACGATTAAGTATAAATGATTTAAGTATAAACTTTGGGATACTGGAACCCCTTTTCTGAAATTATTTTCTCTCTCTCTCTCTCTCTCTCTCTCTCTATATATATATATATATATATATATACATATATATATGTATATATATATATATGTGTATATATATATATGTATATATATATGTATATATATATGTATATATATATATATGTATATATATATGTATATATATATATGTATATATATGTGTATATATATGTATATATATATGTATATATATATATATATATATATATATATATATATATATATAATATACATTCATACATACATGCCGTGCATCAAGTAATACAGCAATTCAACCTCTCCCTTGTCATACTAATAACTGGAGCCCAACAGAACAGAATTGAGCAGAAATTGCCATATCTATCTCAGTCCGGTTATGAATAATTCTGCTTCAGCGACAGCGTGTTATAAACAAGAATGCAATAACTATATTTTCTGTGTCTCTCTGGAGGGCAGCTCCATTGCCCCTGGGCTTGGCTCTCATCGTCTGATCCAAAACGCTCAAAGGTACAATATGTCAGTATCAATTCCAAATTGCAGGAGGGTCGTGTTTACTCGATTTCTGATCTCTGCGTCTCGCTGCGGTTAAATAATGTTTTCAAAAAATATACGAAAATTTCTTGAAGACGCTGCAAGCTCCTTTGACCTGAGTGTTTCTATGTTATTATATCTTTACTGAAAATGCGTTTGTATGAGGCAAATTTTTTTTTAGAAACTCAAAGGTACAATATGTCAGTATCAATTGCAAATTGCAAGAGGTCTTGTTACGGTTAAATAATGTTTTCAAAAATATACGAAAATTTCTTGAAGACGATGCAAGCTCCTTTGACCTGAGTGTTACTGTGTTATTATATTTTTACTGGAAATTCGTTTGTATGAGTCAATTTTTTTTTTAGAAACTCAAAGGTACAATATGTCAGTATCAATTGCAAATTGCAGGAGGTCTTGTTACGGTTAAATAATGTTTTCAAAAATATACGAAAATTTCTTGAAGACGATGCAAGCTCCTTTGACCTGAGTGCTTCTGTGTTCTTATATTTTTACTGAAAATTCGTTTGTATGAGGTAAAAATTTTTTAGAAACTCAAAGATACAATATGTCAGTATCAATTTGCAAATTGCAGGAGGTCTTGTTACGGTTAAATAATGTTTTAAAAAATATACGAAAATTTCTTGAAGATGATGCAAGTTCCTTTGACCTGAGTGTTTCTGTGTTATTATATTTTTTACTGAAAATTCGTTTGTATAAGGTACATTTTTTTTAGAAACTCAAAGGTACAATATGTCAGTATCAATTTGCAAATTGCAGGAGGTCTTGTTACGGTTAAATAATGTTTTCAAAAATATACGAAAATTTCTTGAAGACGATGCAAGCTCCTTTGACCTGAGTGCTTCTGTGTTATTATATTTTTACTGGAAATTCGTTTGTATGAGGCAATTTTTTTTTTAGAACCTCAAAGGTACTATATGTCAGTATCAATTCCAAATTGCAGGAGGTCTTGTTACGGTTAAATAATGTTTTCAAAAATATACGAAAATTTCTTGAAGACGATGCAAGCTCCTTTGACCTGAGTGTTTCTATGTTATTATATCTTTACTGAAACTGCGTTTGTATGAGGCAAATTTTTTTTTTAGAAACTCAAAGGTACAATATGTCAGTATCAATTTGCAAATTGCAGGAGGTCTTGTTACGGTTAAATAATGTTTTCAAAAATATACGAAAATTTCTTGAAGACGATGCAAGCTCCTTTGACCTGAGTGCTTCTGTGTTATTATGTCGTTACTGAAAATTCGTATTTATGAGGCAATTTGTTTTTTAGAAACTCAAAGGTACAATATGTCAGTATCAATTGCAAATTGCAGGAGGTCTTGTAACGGTTATATAATGTTTTCAAAAATATACGAAAATTTCTTGAAGACGATGCAAGCTCCTTTGACCTGATTTTTTTTTAAATTGCAAGAGGTCTTGTTACGGTTAAATAATGTTTTCAAAAATATACGAAAATTTCTTGAAGACGATGCAAGCTCCTTTGACCTGAGTGCTTCTGCGTTATTATGTCGTTACTGAAAATTCGTATTTATGAGGCAATTTCTCTTTAGAAACAAACTTTTTTGACACCACCTCTTCGGACAAGGAGGCTCTAACGTCAAATAAGATTTCCTTGCATTTTTACAAGAAAAAATTCCCTCGAAGACCAACCGGTCGCCACTGTGACAGAAAGGTATCCTTTACGATGTTGGTTCCCAACCTTTTTTTTTTTTTTTTTTTAGTTTTACAATTATACGTACTAAGTTAACCTTAATCCTAATGCCGGGTACCGTAATGTTTTCTTGATTTTATTTTATTCTATTATATTTTCAATTTTTTTGTTAGCCCTTCATTACCCCCGAAAATTTGTTACCTACCCCCCCCCCAGGGGGTAATTTACCCACAGGTTGGGAACCACTGCTTTACGAGGTTACCTATATATCACAATGTCACCTAGACGCCAAATTATATCTTTCTATTGTCTACATCCTTTACATTGTAACTTGGATTTTTTTTCATCAATTCTCGAGGTCTGTTCTTAATCCCTTTCACGGTAGAACCAACCCACAGCTGAAAAAAATCCTTTGGCGTCAAATATAAGAAAAATTGTACAAGGTTTCAGGAGATTGAGCAGAAGATTACTGAAGAAGAAACGCTTTGGGAGACACATTGATGGCGTTAAACATTTAATATATTATCTTAAAACTTTACCACCAGACACACACCGCAGATTGCATCGACTGCATTTAAAAATATAAGATAAAGGGATTTTTAATTAACAGGGCAAAGCCTGACCACAAGGAGTTTAAACGCAAAAGGATGAAAATTGCCAGCGAAAGCGAAAAACGTCGTTCGAAAACTGGAGCTAATTACAGGCGCAGAGTCCATTCCGAGTTGGAAATTCTAAACTTTCCGACATTCAAATCAGGAACTAGACTGTCATTATTTTTTTATCATTATTATCATTTTTCAGAAAGAAATAAAGCAAGAAGAGAAGCTACTTAGATGATAGTAATAGTTGTCTCAGGTTATTAATATTTCCTGAAATATATCAGATTCTATCACACTAAGAAATTCTAAACTTTCCGACATTCAAATCGAGAACTAGACTGTCATTATTTTTTTTATCATTATTATCATTTTTCAGAGAGAAATAAAGCAAGATGTGAAACTAATTAGATTATAGTAATAGTCGTCTAAGATTATTAGTATTTTCTGAAATATATCAGATTCTATCACACTAAGAAATTCTAAACTTTCCGACATTCAAATCAGGAACTAGACTGTCATTATTTTTTTTTATCGTTATCATAATTTTTCAGACTGAAATAAAGCAAGATGTGAAACTAATTAAATGATAGTAATAGTCTTCTCAGATTATTAGTGTTTCCTGAAATATATCAGACATCTATCACACTATGAAATTCTAAACTTTCCGACATTCAAATCAGGAACTAGACTTCATTATTTTTTTTTATCGTATCATAATTTTTCAGAGAGAAATAAAGCAAGATGTGAAACTAATTAAATAATAGTAATAGTTGTCTCAGGTTATTAGTATTTCCTGAAATATATCGGACATCTATCACACTAAGAAATGAAATATTTGGGAAAATTATTATTGTGAAAATCAACACCGTGTGAGATCGAAACCTTTATTGGTACGACGTTTCGCTTGACACAGCTTTTTCAAGTACAGACAGGCCTATATGTACTCAGAGTGTTTGCCATATGTCTGTACTTCAAAAAGCTGTAACAAGCAAAACGTCGTACCAATAAAAGTTTCGATCTCACACGGTGTTGATTTTCACAGTCTTGTCGGCTTTTGCCTTTGTGTTTCAAAATTATCATTGTTTGTCATTTATCATCAAGTATACTGACGAAGGTAAAATGAGTCACTTTGACCATTTAAAAAGAAAAAGGAAAAACGACACAGAAAAAAATATATTCAAATAAAGAAATGACATATGAAAAGCAATATTTGGAAAAATTATTATTGTTTGTCATTTATCATCAAGTATAATGACGAAGGTAAAATGGGAAAGGTGGAAGTCACCTTGATCATTTAAAAAGAGAAAGAAGAACAACATAGAGAAGAATATATTCAAATAAAGAAATGGACATATGAAAAGCTAAAAGGAGTGATAATAATGTAATCATGACGTGGAAATATTAATTAATGAAATAGAAAATTTAATCATTATATATGACAAAGGCCTGAAAAAACTACACACTTTACTGGAAAGATTTATTTCAATTTTATGAAATATTTAAGCAATAGATAAGTAGTCATCAACTTTACTAGTTGGTAAGTTATGAAGAACATAAACGACATTAATAAAAAAAAAATTAACAAAGAAGATAATACTAATGATGATGATCCAACATGGTAATAACAAGAATATTAACATTTTTGTGTATGTAATCCTTAAGGAATATGACACTAGACATACAAAAATACTAGAAGCAATTGTTACACAAATACTCATCAGTGTTTAGAAAATAGATAGAATAGTGTGTATGCATGTCTGAATATCTAAAATTGAATTGAAATTAAAAATTGCAGTACATCTAAATATAAACCTATATACATGCACACACACGCACAATCACACACACACACACACACACACACACACACACACAGACACACACACGCACACACACACACACACACACACACGCAGCACATATACACACACACATACACACACACACACGCATGCACACATACACGCATGCACACATAACACACATGCACACACACACACAAATGCACACATACACGCAAGCACACACACACACATGCACACACACACGCATGCACATACACACACACATAAACACACACACACACACACACACACACACACACACACACACACACACACACACACACACACGCCGTGCATTATACTCGTATATTCTTAATAATTTTCTCTGGTATAAATTTATTTAGTGCTTAAATCATTCTTACCTCGCACTGCATTCTTCATTTCCTTCATTTCGTATATATTAACCTTGGAATAGAAGATATATGATATCAAATATTTATAACGTGTTTCTGTTACGTAGCCTTATATTCTTGTCATTAATTATATAAAAGTGTGGATTACGTGAAATTTTCATAATGCAAAAATATATCTATGTTTATGTTCTCTCGTAGCACATTGGGTACAAACTCCGCCTCCTAAACGTTCAGATCCGGGTTCGATTCCCAACAGTTACAGCTCATTGCAGTTGCCGTGGTTGCCCAAGCATATAGGGCAAATGTTAATAGTATAGTAATTTCTTCTTCTTCTTCTTTTCTTTGTTGTTGTTCTTCTTATTCTTATTCTTATTCTTCATAATCTTCTTTCATTTTATACCTTTTTCTTCTTCGTCGTCGTCCTCGTCTTCTTCCTCCTCTTTTTCTTTTTCTTCTTCTCCTCCTCCTCCTCCTCCTCCTCTCCTCCTCCTCCTCCCCTCCTCCTCCTCCTCATCCCCTCCCCCCCCCTCTTCTTCTTCTTCTACGACAGACAGGCGACCTCTTTAACATGTCGTCCATGGAAGCCCATTCTGGCTTTTAATAAAGGGATCATCACCAGACCTTCCGGACGTCGTTGAGAGCGTTCGAGAAAGGTCAGGTCTTCATAGTTCCGGTCCCGTCCTTAGAAAACTTTTCCGGGGCCTTCCCCGTCGGTCAGGTCACCCCTCACCCCCACCCCCCACTTTTTTTTTTTTTTTTTTTTTGGGGGGGGGGGCAAAGGGCTGTCACCAGTAGCCTTACAAAAACCCTTTATTTAGTCCTGGTGTTGTTCAAATATTCGTTCACTCCATACAACTCCTCATCCCTCCATACTTCCTCCTTCCCCCACTCCATATTCTCCGTCCTACAGAATGGACGTAAATTCACTAGAATCAGTACAGAGAAGAATGACCAAAATGATACAAGGACTCGGAAATTTGCCTTACGAAGAGAGGCTTAGGCACCTAAACTTACACTCTCTGGAAAAGGAACGCAGAGTGCGGGGTGATCTAATAGAAGTGTTCATGTGGATCAAAGGCTATAACAAGGGTGATGCAAACAAGGTCATCATAATAAAACAACAGGGCAGGACTCGCGAGTAATGGGTACAAACTGGACAAAAATTTAGATTTAAGAAGGAAATAGGCAAGAATTGGTTTACTAATAGGGTGGTCGATGAATGGAATAAACTTAGTAACCATGTAGTAAGCGCTGAAACTATCAGTTGTTTTAAAAAACGATTAGACAACTTTATGGATGGGATGACAGGTGGTGATGGTATACGGAGCTGCCTAGTGTAGGCCTTATGGTCTCTTGCAGTCTCCTTTATTTCTTATGTTCTTCTTATGTTCTTATTACACACACCTCGCCTTCTCCCCCCTCCATATTTTTCCTTTCCCCCTCCATAATTTTTCCTGGCTGCCTCCACATTTGTCCTCTTCGTCTCCATATTTCCTCCTACCTCCATAACATTCTTCACTCTTCACCCTCCATATTTATTTTGTCCTCCACTTTCCCTCGACTCCATATTTCCCCTCCACGTATATATCCTCCCTGTCTCTTCCATTACCTCCTCCATCCTCAACATACGAACTACTAAGACTCCACTTTTCCCTCTACTCCACATTTCCCCTACATATGTATATCCTCCCTGTATCTTCCATAACCTCCATCCGCCACATACGAATTACAAGGATACCTTTCACCCTCCACATCCTCCTCCATGTCTCCAATTTCCAATTCCCTTACGATGTCCGCACTCCATCCTCCTCCTCCATTATATCCTTCCTCCATCCGCACTAATTGAAACTGGTTACAGGCTAAACCCCTCCATTGTGACCACGTTAGCCCCT
>NC_134820.1:32851386-32873990 GCF_046742065.1 Oratosquilla oratoria | reverse complement strand
CCCGCCCTCGAGTAGGACCTTGGGGAGGAGAAGTATGAAGGCTCAAGAACCTGGATAAAACGACATGAAAGCCAGCTTCTTTAATTTAACCAGAGCACCAAAGAATGTGGACGCTGGGAAAGGCAGTGTGAGAGGCGGTGATAAGAGGCGGATGATTTTACTTGGAAGTAGCCTAATTCATGTGCAAGGCCTCTGGGAGTGGAAGGTGGCCGGAACACAATAACCCTGAAAGCTCTGAAGGAGAGATGTAAACCTTACGGGAGTTCACCACGTTCTTCGTCGCTCTTTTTTATTATTATTATTATATATTCAAGACCACCAATAACTACTTATATGTTTGTGTCATTATGACGTTTTGGAAATAAAACTCTCCTATTGGGATTCGAACCCTCGCTTACGCGGCTTGCTTTTCATAAGACGAAGACCGGTATCGTCACGCCAGCCCCTGATTACCCTACAAACCGAAGCGTGTTCCCGTTTTGCAGGGTCACGGGTGGCCGTGACGGTACGGTCTTCGTCTTATAAAAAGCAATCCGCTCAGGCAGAGGGTTTCGAAATCACGATAGGAGAGTTGAAATTATTTTATATTTCGGGTGTGGATTCTTCTAGTGCTGCCAAATTCAAAACCTTCCAAATTTAAGTCACCATCAATTTATATAGTTATCGCCGAAACAATATTGTTCATCCATGTTTGTGTATGTAGGAGTATGAGAACATGAGGATATACCCATGGTCATCGAATCATGTGAGAGGACATGTGATTTTACAACCAATAATCTTCCAAAGTGAAGCCTTAGAATTCGATATTTTCCGAACCACAAGGCCAATATATAATATATATAAATATATTATATATAAATATTATATATATATATAATTTTATATATATATATATAGATAATATATACATAAATATTGTAATGTCCTGATAGAGCCTCGATCTCAGCCCCATTGAGTAGAAAAAATAAAATACTTATTACCACACCAGTATATTCGTTATAAGTGTGTGTGATGTGTGTGTGTGTGTACATGACCGTTTACGTCCGTCTGTGTGCGTGTTGCATGTGTGTAAATATTCTACGTCCGTCTGTATAATGTGGTGTGGGAGTGGAATGTGTGTGGTGTGTTTGTGTGTGTGTGTGTGACGAGAGAGAGAGAGAGAGAGAGAGAAGAGAGAGATACAAAGAGAGACAGAAAGGCATAGACCACAACATTCCTGCGTATATTTTATATGAAAACCTAAAGTATAACGTAGTTGCATCAGAATTGTGTTCCAATATTTGGTGAATTTGGGCGTATTCACCCCTGTATTGGACACAGCGGGTAAACATATAAAGTTCCTTAAAGGTTATGGACTTGTATTGGTAGAGTCTAGATAGTTAATATAGGTTATATAGTTTAGAATTGACGGTTAGACTACGAATTCCCAGGGGTTAGAAATTGAAGTGAAGTAGAATATTTTAATGACTGAGTTTCAGTTCGTTCTAAGAAATGCATATGTAAGGAGATATTTTCATAAGTGTACATGTATTATACATGAATGTGTGTAGACGACATGTTTTATGTATACGTATATTGTATATGTTTATATATATGTAGTTATATAGGCACATGATTAGAGTCGCCATTGACGGCGTATGTTAATCAAATAATTCCGACAGGCATGCAAGGCCCCGGTTCGAATGCCTGGGGAACTATCGAAAATGTATTTGATGTATACAAATATACATGTATACTCGTACATACTCGTTCGTTTCTTCTTATCGATATATGTTGCACTAATGGACTACGTTATTGACATTTCCACTCTAAGTTTCGGCTTTCAGTCATCGTGTGTTTTACCAACCAATCCTCCAATCGGATATCTACCTACGACGTAGCCCCTCTGTTTACATAAATCTTATTATTTTTATTTCAATATTTTGCGTTTACCCCATGTTTTGTTTGGCCTTGCCAACCCCCCTAGCAGCTTTTAGCCTTTATCTGATGCACATGTTTGGTGGTGTTTAGTTTTGTTTTTTCCACCGTGGCGGTGTGTTGTACCAAAAACATTACATAACCGTTGGTTGTGTTTATGAAAAACGTTGTGCTAAGGGTTGCCTGGGCTCGTCTGTAGTCATGCAGAACGCTTCGTTTTCCAAACCCTAGGTTGTATTTCATTAATTAATATACTTTTCTTACTGTTTGATATGCATGTACATAGGTATTATAATTTTTCCTTGAATTACATAATTGTCTAGTCTAGTTTTTATTATAGTTATCAATACTCTTATCATTTTTTTTAATCATTAGTTGGTTTATTACAATCATTAATTATTATCATGGTGTGGTCGTCGTCGTCGTCGGCATCCTCATCAGCATCATCATAATCCATCATCATCATCCATCATACATCATCCATCATCATCATCATCATCATCATCATCATCATCATCATCATCATCATCATCATCATCATCGTCATCATCATCTTCATCATCATCATCATCATCATCATCATCATCATCATCATCATCATCATCATCATCATACACAACAACAACAACTACAACTTGTCCATCATTATTAATATTATTTTCATGTTGTCGTGGCGTAGTCGTTTGTCATTCAGTTTGTCATACGTCGATATTATCATTGTTATTAAGATCAATCATTATCTTAATTATTTGCTGTCGTCGTCGCTCTGTTTTAATTTCTTCTTGTCATCAACATCTGTTTGATTAATTTTCTTATTATTTGGTAATAATTTTTCTTGTTTTTCTATTTTATTTTCATTTTAGTCATTTACACTCGCATATAATTGAGACCTTGAAAGCCACACAATATGGTTGAGATTATTTGATTGGTAAACTCAAACCAATTGAATTGGTTATTTATAGGATTCTTGAAGATGAGTGAGTAAATTAGCCATTACGTTTGTCCCGGATAGAATGTATATATGTAGTCATGTAAAGTGGTCTACTAACACCTATGATTTTCTTTATTTCAAAGTCTTATGGATAGTTTTGTTCTTTTCTTGAATTGAATATCATCTCTCAATTTTGTCCTTTCTATAGTGCTCCAATCGTATTTACACCAATACTTAAAGTTATCTTGCATTTGTTTCTTATCCTTGAATTAATACAATCTCTCATATATTCTCTTCTATTTCCACTCCAATCGTATTTTACACCAAAAACTTAAGTTATTTTGCATTTGTTCTTTCTTGAATTAATATCATCTCCAACATTCACTATATATTTCGCTCCAATCCGTATTTACACCAAAACTTAAGTTATTTTGCATTTGTTCTGTCTTGAATTAATATCATCTCTGAACTTTCTCTTCTCTCCGTTCGTTCCAATCGTATTTACACCAAAACTTAAGTTTATTTTGCATTTGGTAATGCACGTTTCATGGTGGTGAAGTCATGAAAGATTGAATATGTGAGCGGTGGAAATCGCCCACACACACTTGCCGGGTAAAAGGTGTAATTGAACGTTCCTTTATGTACTTCGGTTATGGGTTTCGGCCCGCCGCATCACACGTTCAGGAATGTGAATCTCAGTGTTCCTTTTTATTTTCGTACTTTTTTTTTTTTTCGTCCTCGATCGTTCCGCAGTGCCTCTCATGTGGCGTCCATTCGGTCTCGATTTCCAATAGTTGGTTTTTGCACATGCAGTACCGCTTCTGTCGTCCGAATCTTTTCGGTTTGTAAATTGGGACAACGCTTGGCTGCATGTTTATATTTTTCATGTTATATGCCTTCGTTTTGTGCAGTTTCACGAGCGATGCATTTCAAAGCCTTTCAGCTCTTACGTAATCGATGAATATTTTTTCTTCCTCAGTCACGGTCCATCTCGTTAAAATTTGTTCTTAACTATGTGTCTGAGTAAAGGGATTACACATTGTCAACATATGTATCATCACTCGACAGGCTAGAAAAAAGAAAAGGAAAAATAGATAAATATATATATATATATGATATAACTATTATATATCTTATTATATATATATATATATAATATATATATATATAATATATATATATTATATACATATATATAATAAGCAAAGTAGACCAATTGGAAAAAGAAACTAACAAAGCAGACGCCGCTTTCGTTTATTAC
Organism: Oratosquilla oratoria; assembly: GCF_046742065.1. Classification (NCBI taxonomy): domain Eukaryota; kingdom Metazoa; phylum Arthropoda; class Malacostraca; order Stomatopoda; family Squillidae; genus Oratosquilla; species Oratosquilla oratoria. Next base: position 32,869,881 of record NC_134820.1, on the reverse strand, counting down.
ATATTTTTGTCACTGAAGAATGTTAATATACGAAAGCGATTCTTACTCGTTAAGTTATATTTTTTTCCAATTGGTCTACTTTGCATAAGTGAAACACACAGTACTCGTGTTCTTATTAAGCATATATATATATATATATATATATATATAGATATATATATATATATATATATATATACTGAAATACATATAACTATACAGTACTAAGGGCTTTTTCCCCCTTTACAATGGAGCGGTCAGGTCCAAATTGTCTAAGGAGATAAATCCACGTCACATTCATTTTATCCCCACATATCTCAGTTTCCCATTCATACACTTCTCCTTTCCTCCGTTTCTTGGGTCTTCTTCCTGGTATGACGGGCCATCCCTGCATCTCGCTCGCTGCCATGGGTCAGAAGCAATGGCAGCAAGAATGCACAACACATCCACAGAAAGGCCGTTATATTTAATCGTCGCCCCCTTCTCCGTCCCTTCATGTTTATACATATATATATATTTATATATATATAACTATATATATATAATCACAACTAACACCACAGTCGGACGAAAGAAAAAGTTGCGTAAGCGGAACTATATAATTGCGATTGCTACCATATATATATATATATATGTGTGTGTGTGTGTGTGTGTTGTATGTCACCTTCACCTTGGTTTTTGTGATCACGTGTTGGACTCGTGATCGACAGCTATTTCCCTCCCGAAAGAAGAGCTCAGAGCTCGTAATGACCGATCTATGGGAATATGCTATGACCTTGCCAACACACATCACACACACACACAACCCAACTCCCCGCCCACGGGAGTCGGAGTAGAGAGTACGACCCAAAGCGCCAGCGATACCGATATTTAATTTCGGTATTGGGCAGGATTCGAACCAGGTGCTGGACGCACCTCCGTGCTGACAGTCCATGTACTCTATCAACCGCGCCCCACCGAGTCCTGTGTGTGTGTGTGTGTGTGTGTGTGTGGCTGTGTGTGTATGTGTCTGTAGGATAGGGAATAAGAGAAGGTTGGATAATATAATAAATATAGAGTTTAATGCAAAGGGTGCAGGGGAAGGAAAGATGAATTTACAAATGTAGTAATGTTAACTTTGATAAAATAAAATGGAGCTCAATGAAGTACAAGATAAATTGGAGACCAAATTAGAAATATGATTAAACCGAAACCAAGTGAACATAAAACAACAGAAAGTAAAGGGTTATAATTGAAAATGAACGAAAAATAAAACTTAAAATAATCAGTAATTCCTTTTTATTTTGCTTAGAAATGTTTATCGTATATTTTCATTTTCCTGGTTAAAACCAAAATAATAACTCAGGGATCGGGGAAATTCTAGTTCCAAATGGGATTGTAAAATAGTGGGGTTTGATCAGTCTGTTCTCGATTATCATTCTAATTCAATTTGTATGGAAGCCCTAATCTCATGTCGTTTCTAATTTGAACTTACGATTATCTCGTCGAGATTATTTCCAATGATTTTTGCTTCCTAGGATCACAGATAGAAATGTTAAAATATAGTACGCCAGCAAAGCATAGAAGAGTGAAAAACATAAGAACATAACATAAGAATGAATGAGACTGCAAGAGCCAATAAGCCTACACTAGGCAGTTCCATGCTATTACTACCTGTCATCCCCATCCAAAAAGTTGTTTAACTGTTTCTGAAAACAACTGATAGTTTCAATGCTCAACTACATGGTTACTAAATCTGTTCCATTCGTTGACCACCAGATTAGTAAACCAATTCTTGACTATTTCCTTCTTAAATCTAAATTTGTCGAGTTTAAATCCAGTACTGCGAGTTCTACCCTGTTGTCTTAATATGATGACCTTGTTTTCGTCACCCTTGTTAAAGCCTTTGGTCACTTAAACACCTCTATTAGATCACCCCGCGGAAAATAAGAACGTATTGGGGGATGATGGTGACTGGAGAGGTACACACACGCACACACACACACACACACACACACACACGCACACACACACACACACACACACACACACACACACACCGACTAGGTGGCACAGTTGTAGTGCGCTAAACTGGGAAGTAGAAGTGATCCCAGTACCAGTTCGAAGCCTGCCCAGGGCAAAAATTATTTCGGTATCGCTGTGCCTCGGGTCGTTACTCTGACTCTCGTGGGCGGGGAGTTGGGGGTGTGTGTGTGTGCAAGGTCATAGCATTACCCATAGATCGGACCTACGAGCTCTGAGCTCTCTCCCAGGAGGGAAATAGCTGTCGATCACGAGTCCAACACGTGATCCAAAACCAAGTGAATACACACACAGAGACTTCGCAGGATCAATCAATCCAGATATGATGCAGGTGTTATAGCTAACGCAGGACATTTGTACACTTCCCCTGGGGGTATAAGTCGTTGAATGTGTTTGTATTCACCTAATTATGTTTATTCGATTGCACTATACACGGAAGGAGTTGCACCCTTAATGTCCTGTTTCTTATACTGCAATTGATATCATATATTAAAGTCGTGCATAGTTCAAGGTTTCAATCTCATTTGGATTTCCTTTTGTGTGTGGTTATGCATGTGTGTGGGGGGGAGGGGAGAGAGAAAGCGAGGGAGGGAGGGAGAAGGAGAGTGAGAGAGAGAGTGGGAGAGAGATTGAGAGAGAGAGAGAGAGTGAGAGGGAGAGAGAAAGAGAGTGGAGAGAGAGGGAGAGAGAGACAGACAGGCAGAGTGAGAGAGAGAAGACAGAGAGAGAGAGAGAGAGAGACAGACAGACAGAGAGAGAGAGAGAGAGAGAGAGAGGTGTAGAAAGAGAGAGATGGAGATAGAGAGAACCCGTCTAATTTCAGCCAACTATCTTAAAAAACTGAAAATGCTTACAGTACATGATATGTGCACAGGATATACAGCAAAACACCCCCGTTATAATTCTGCCCCAGTTCAACCTCTATAAAGACTTAAAGCACGTCCAACATGTGCCCTGAACATGTGACACACTCGACAAAATAAGAGAGCGTTTACATGATCTAACAGTTCGTCGAACGCGGTTCGACAGGCACGTGTTTAAAGTTATGTGTGAACGTGTGAACGGGGTATTTGGGGTTGAACCAACGTGTTCGACAACCAAATACCCCCGTTGACACGTTCACACATCACTTTAAACACGTGTCTGTCGAACCGCGTTCGACCGTGTGAACCCCCTCTAAGCCAGCGAGGTCTGTGTCACACCTTCTGCTATCGATGAGATGGGTAGTGGCTGGGTTTCTTCCATTTAGGCTATTCTCAGGGTCTTTTCTCGTTAAGTACCCCCTGAGTTTATAAGATCATCTTTCCGAACCCCGAATAATATGACAATGAAGTTGGATAATAAAGTACAATAATTCTGCAAAGGATATTATAAAATTATTAAAATTTTAATGACTTTATTCACAAGATTGAAGGAACACACCGCTAGCACGGAGTTTCATAATCCACAACGACCACTATTTAAAATACGTTTTTCGTCAGCCATCTAAGTAACCCTAGAAATCTTCTTGTGAACCCTTGGGGGTTAGCGAACCCCAGTTTTAGTACCCCTGATTTAGGGTATTCTTCAGGGTGTGCTTACGTACAGCAAGTCTCCAAGATGTGAAAAGTTGGATGAAACGCAGGGATTTGCAGTGACATTTTCTCCTGTTCAGACGAGAGTAGACACGCCATCACATAGTTCCTCCTTTTGTTCAGGTTGTCACGTGTTAGCTATTTGAGTTACCGCGCTTTTGTAGGTCACCTAAGATGCACTTTGCATGTGACCTGTGTTCGTCATTTGGAGACTAATTATCTCGTCATTCGTATAACGATTTTTTTGGTACTTTTATTAATATCACGAGATGTCTTTTTTAACTGTCAGGTTACTTTTTGCCTGTGAAGTGGTGAAATCCTTCTCTATTCAAAATATTTACGTCTCTTATTTCCGCTCTTTACATCTTGATTCTCTTCTATGATCAGCTATGCTCGTCGTCTGTATAGTTATGCCTCAGCTTATCTGGGATGACCTGGGACCTGAATCTACTGAGAAATCTCAAATTTTTTCTCAATTTTAGTTTCGACAGTTTGAGTAAAAATGAATTTTCCTACTGGGATATGAACCTTAGACTATTAATCCATGAGCCTACTGAGAAAGCTCCATTTTTTTTTCTCTTTACTCTCGTTTAGACAGTTTGAGTAATAATGAAATATCCCTACTATATTACGAACTCTAGAATATTTGTCCATGAATCTACGACGTTCCAGCTTAGTTCCTCTTGGCAACAAAAAACTCCAACTTGCCCGGCTGTAATGTTGTAAGTCACTGTTTCACAGTCTCCCTGGTTTACCACTTGGGTCCTTCCTGTCTTGTTTATTTCTGTTTGTTGACGTTTCTTTTCGCAATTTCTTTTTTTTTTTCTACTGTTCTCACTCTCCTCTTGCTCTCTCCCCTTCCCCTTCCTTCCCCAGATTGTTTTTCAAATGACATAATTTTTCCGTCTCCCTTTCCATTTTTTCCAACTTGTTAGCTGTGTCTTTGTCATTCTTTTCATCAACACGTCTATACTTTTTCTTGCTCGGCATCATTTTTTTTTTTTTTTTTTTTTGTTTCTCTTTTTTTTTTTTTTTTTTTTTTTTTTTTTTTTTTGTGGGTGTTTGTGTGTGTGTGTGTGTGTGTGTGTGTGTGTGTGTGTGTGTGTGTGTGTGTGTGTGTGTGTGTGTGTGTGTGTGTGTGTGTGTGTGTGTGTCCCCCCCCCCCCAGTCTTTGGTTCCCATTAAGACTCGCGTCGCTTCCACCCTCCCCTTCCTCTCCCTCTTTAAAGACTAAGTTTATGACCATCCTTCTCAAACTCTCCACTTTTAGTGGTTAGGCTTGAGTGTTCATTTTAGTCTTCTTACTTTACAACCTGTCCTTCCGTTCCATGTACCCATAGCTTTCTTATTCTTTATGATTTTGTCTTTCCTTAAACAGATTCACTTGATTAAATCTATTCAATATATATCAATTCTTCCAGGAGGTGCCAAGATAAGAGGGAGGGAAGAGGGTGGAGGGGAGTGGAGTATGATAGAGATGGAATGGGTGGGAGTGTTTTTTTTTTATTTTAAATTTTTTTTTTTTTTTTTTTTTTTTTTTTTTTTTTTTTTTTTTTTTTTTTTGTTTTTTTTTTTTTTTTTTTTTTTTTTTTTTGCTACCTCCCTTACAAGGGGGAAAAAAGCCTTTGGTATATGTATGTATGTACGCATCAATACTTATGCTAGTTCAATTTAGTCCATCAACGATAACATAATTTCAAATAATTTTATATTCTTTCGTGACACGTACTACATTTTTGTCTGATCCGACTACCAACAAGCTGATGTGGCGTAGTTGTTACTTTTATTTAAACTCTTTCAAATAATTTCGTTGCTATTTTGGATATTGCAAGTCCATCTTGTTCATTTTCATAGTGCCCCTAAAAAACGGAGGTAATTAAATCTCACATGCAATTGAAATAGAAATGAAAAATAACAAAAATAATTCCGCAACGATCATGCTGTATTCGTTTGGTCTAATGGTTCCGTGGTCGTAATGCTGAACATTCTCAAATCCTGGAAGAAACGGTCATTACTCTGATTTTCTTATTATTTGTGTTTTTCCAGAACTCCATAAAAGTTTTCCAAGAACTGGCTTCCATGTCTTTCGAAAATATGCATAAGATATTTTGCCGTGTCATAAATTGTTTGTTGGATACAAGTTATCACCGTGTCATTATTTTTGTATATACATTTTAGTTATGAATTCCTATTCTTTATGTAAACCTTGTCATATTTCTAATATTACAAAGGATTACAAAGGCGGAGCATGCCGACAGGAGACCTTTTGATCCATATCTAGGTCGGATGCGAAAAAAAAATCATAATAATAAAATAATAAATAAAAAAATTATAACAATGTAAATAACAAATAAAATACATAAATGCATAGGTATAGTTAAATAATAAACAAACAGGTAAATAGTAAATAATAATAAATTGACATATAACTAATGATAAATGAAAATCAGACAGACAAATGATAACAAAACAAAAACAAATAATATAAGATAAATCATTATCATTACAGCATCTGTTCTTTACAAATTATGTTCTTTACAAATTAGATTTAAACTATATTTCATTAGATTGCACTAGAATACAATCATCCAAGATATTTGTTCAGTATAGTCGGTTTTATGTTTTCACCTTCTAGGCATAAATTACGGTTTCGGTAAAACAGCGCATATATCTTTCCAAATAAAATTTTATCTTATTCGTGTTCATTCCAAACGAAACATTGTTCATCTTTTTTATGAACACGAGAAGATCTTTGCTGTTTTCACCGACAGGGAAGAGGGAACAAATTACGATGGCATAAAAATCTTTATATAACTTGGAGTATTACGTTAAGACACTAATTCAGTCACATTTTTATAGATTTTATATCATAAACTTCAATTGCTAATTCACAAATTTATTGAGAGGTTAAATATTTATGCTGATATATGAAACATATTTTTATTGATCATATGATAAGGTCATTTCATATCACATTGATTAAACCATTATTTTATATTTAATTAAGTGTTGACATGATTTGATGTTCTACAGACAATATCTTCTTGTATTATTGTACAATTGTTTGATATCAAGCTCCAGATAGAAAATACATTAAACTTTATTTTCTCTAAAGTATTACGAAGAATCCTAAATATATAGGTTATAATAACATGTTTTATTCCATAATGACGTTGGATGAAAAAAAATATAAACAGTCAATTAACGTGTAAATAAAGCAACGATTAAGCAGACATGACGTCATATCGCTTAAGTTTTGACCCAACCGAATCTTACGATTTCAAACTGTGCGACAACCAATTGCTATTTGCAAAGAGTAAAGCTTGAAGAGAATTCCCTAGTAGCAGCCTTGATAGATATACAAGTCAGCATTAATATTGAAATGGTATGAGATAGGTGTAATTCTTTATCTGATTAGAATCATGTGGTAGTAGCCATGACAAAATATACAACTAAAAAGTCAGTACCTCTACGTGATTTGGGCAAATAATATCTTATAAAAAAAAAAAGAGAACAAATATGAATACCTGTTATGATAATCATGCGAGAAGTACGTCGGAGACTATCATCTCCCCGTTCCCCAGTCTTCGAGTCCTGTCACCACTCACATCTCTATAAGAAGGTGCGTTCCCGGTAGGATGATACTCGGTGTAAGATCAACCCTAAATTTTCTTCATCAAATTTGCTACCCCTCCCTCCCCACCTCTTTTTATGCAAAGACAACAACTAACGAACTTCTCCTCCTCCTCCTCTTCCTCTTTTTCCTCCTCCTCCTCCTCCTCCTTCACTTTCTCCTCCTCCTCCTCTTCCTCTTTTTCCTCCTCCTCTTTGTCCTCCTCTATAGTGAGATTATGAGGATACAAGAACCGCTGCCGGATACTTTGGGGGTGCGGGCTTCCAGTTAATGAAACCCATAGTATCGGTTATCATTACTGAATCAAAATTGATCACAACAGCTCCAACACTTAATTTTTTGTCCTTTTTGTAGATGCAAGGAACAAAGCTTTATATTTCCTCTTAATAGTGTATTTTTGTAGTTTCTTTTGTTAACTACGAAATATTTACTCTTTTATTGCAGATGGGGTATGAATCTTACAAACTATAGATTTCATAAAAGAAAATGTACATGGAAAAAGAAACAAAAATATAAAAAAACAATCATTTATCTCTGTTCATATGCCATCTATAATGTTCTTAAACCAAATGTATTCTGTATCCTGAGAACATTTTATATCTCTCCTCAAGGTGGCCTGGAAAGAAGAAAAAAGAATCAAATAGATTTAAAATAATCTTGTTTAATCTCTTCTCATATACCTTTTGTGTTCTTAAACCAAATGCGTTCTGTATTCTGAGAACCTTTTATTTACCTCCTCCAGGTGTCCTGAAAAAAAAAAAAAAACGAGACAGATAAAAAAAATGGTTTACCTCTACTCATATGCCTTCTATAGTGTTCTTAAACGAGATGCCTTCTGTATCCTAATTTTCTTTATTTCTCTCCAGATGTCCTGTAAAAATATATATAAAAAATAGATAAACAAAATAATGGTTTATCTCTCTTTATATGCCTTCTGTGTTCTTAAACCTAATTTTTTTATTTCTCTCCAGATGTCCTGTAAAAATATATACAAAAAATAGATAAATAAAATAACGGTTTATCTCTTTTTATATGCCTTCTGTGTTCTTAAACCTAATTTTTTTATTTCTCTCCAGATGTCCTGTAAAAATATATATATAAAAAATAGATAAATTAAAATAATGGTTTATCTCTCTTCATATGCCTTCTGTGTTCTTAAACCTAATTTTTTTTATTTCTCTCCAGATGTCCTGTAAAAATAAATATAAAAAAATAGATAAATAAAATAATGGTTTATTTATCTTTATATGCCTTCTGTGTTCTGAGAACCTTTTATTCCTCTCCAGATGTCCTGTAAAAATATATATAAAAAAAATAGATAAATAAAATAATGGTTTATCTCTCTTCATATGCCTTCTGTGTTCTGAGAACCTTTTATTTCTCTCTTCCAGGTGTCCTGGATCCGTCGCAGGGACCTAAGGATCCTGACGGTGGGCAAGTACACGTACACGTCAGACTTACGGTACGAGGCTCTTCACCCTGAGGGAACAAACCAATGGACTCTCATGATCAAGTCTGTTCAGCCCAGAGACGAAGGTGTCTATGAATGTCAAATCAGCACAAAACCTATCAAGGCCTTTGTCACCTACCTAAGAGTTGTCGGTAAGTACTCTTCCAGAATCTTTCTTTTGGTCATTAGCAGAGGGACAAAGTTCGCAAGGATAGAAGCACTGGTGAACTAAAGTCCTTAACAACAACAACAATTACAACAACAACGCTTCGTTTGGGTTATTTTGTCGTTCGGTGATTGTATCGATCACGAGAGCTATTCTCGTTTTTTTTTTTATTCAATTTTGTTTTATTTTACTTTGTTTTTCCTTCGTTTTGTTTTATTTTATTTTATCTTATTTTATTTAATCTGATTTTGTTTACATATATATATATATATATATAATATATATATATATATATATATATATATATATATATTTCTTTGTTTTATTTATTTACTTTTTTCTTCGATCTATTATTCATTACTTTTGTGAGGAAAGATTAGTAAAAAAGGTGTGGAAGGCAGAAGTGGAGGGAGTAAACATGAGGGGGCGGCCAAGGATGAGATGGATGGATGGGATAGAAATGGCACTGAGAAAGAGAGGGATGTCTGTTGAGGAAGGAAGGGAGAAGACAGAGGATAGGGATGAATGGAGAATGGTTGTGTATGGATGATGCTGTGATGTGGAGGGATAGGGAGAGTGTGTGTAAATAATATTTTAACGCAGCCCGAAGGGACTTCTCCACGTCTTCTCTTTATCCGCGTGAGGAGGCGGAGAGGGGTGAGGTTACCGATTTAATGAAGAGGCCTTGCTCTGGTGCGCTGTGTCTTACTGCACTGCTTCTGTCCCAGGGCAATGGGCGAGATTCTGGGATGATCCTTCATCTTGGAAGAGCGAAGAAAAGAGGGAGGAGGAGTGGGGAATGGGAGGGGGGATGAAATGGGTGGGAGTGGATTTATGCTTTTGACTTTGGGTACCTTCTTTGTAAGGGTATACTTAGTATATGTATGTATGTATGTATTCCTATTTTATTACTCTTTTTATATTTAATTTTGTTTTAATATTTTTATTAGGATTTTAATTTAATCTAATTTATACTTTTTATTTTATCTTATTATCTCTTTATAGTTTATCTCGCTTTGTTTTGTTTTATTCCAATTCAATGGTTTTTTTTTTTTATTACAGTGTGTTTTATCTTAACTTATTCTATTTTATTTTTTCTTAGATTTTTACTACTTGCTCGTGATTAGATTTCTTTGGGTGACGAATTTTCATGTGAGTAATCCTTAGAATCAGCCGAAAATATATATAGTTTATATAAACTTTACAAACTACATAATAACTGCTTACGAAATAAGAATAACCAGCTTACTCTCTTAAGGGTTTCCATAGCATTTTTTTAAACCCCTTTTTTAACTGTTCATCTATACTAAAGTCACTACAGGAAGAAAGGAATGGAAAGGAACTCCTTAATACCTCATTTATACTTGTACTCTATCTTCTTGTAACCATTCTGATATTATTTCTCCGATAGTGGGTTTAAAGTGTACATTTACAGATGTGTTATAACATTACAGTTTTCCAAAGGAAGATAAGCTTAATGAAAGTAAGTTTAGACTACAGATAGTAGTTGAAATATACAGTTTTCTTGTGCTTCTGATATTATTTCTCGGATAGTGGGTTTAAAGTGTACATTTACAAATGTGTTATAACATTACAGTTTCCCAAAGGAAGATAAGCTTAATGAAAGGAAGTTTAGACGGGAGGGGTTGGAAGGGGAAGTATTACAACAGGTGGGCAGGATGGGAGATGGAAGGTGAAAGGAGTGTCAAAGCAAGCAAGGATGAAAGGTTAGAGAGGGAGTGCACAGGGAGTGAGGAAATAGGCGAGAGGAGAGGACGAGATGTAGAGTGTAACTGGCAGGCAAAGTAATACGGGATGAGGTCTGGAAGAAAACGGAATGGAAGAGAACGAAAGTAAAAGACAGAAAGACATGGAAGGGAGGAAAGGGAAGGGAGGAAAGGGAAAAGGAAGGGAGGAAAGGGAAGGGGAAGGGAGGATAGGGAAGGGGAAGAGAGGGCTGGGATATAAAGATACTGTAACGGAACGAAAGGGAGGAAGAGGGAATCAAATGAATAGAAACATGTATATAAGATCAAATACCAAGTCATATTAATTTCAATACATTTCTTATATACTTGAGGTTGCATATTTGTATTTAGGAATTATTAATGTATATGTTCAGTAGATGCACACCAGTAACAGTTTTATTTGTGGGAAAGTTTGCGCGTGTCAAGAAACTTGTATATGTTTGAAAAGAGCTGGGAGCGAAATACCTTCTATTCTTTATTCACTAGATGCGTTCTACATAGCATTTGTTTAATCTCTTTTCTCAAGCATGCTTGTACGGTATATCTAAACATTTAATTTCCAAGACTGCTCCACAACCCAAAGGCAGGAAAAATATACATTTTTATCTTAACTTATGTCTGAATGAAACTACCACAATCTTTACTCTGCTTAAAAGCGAGATCATCGCCCTGAAAAATTTCAGAGGTAAATTCATAACTCTGTTGACTGCATACGGAAAGCTTACGAGTATACAAAGTAAAACGAAAATATATTTCCACCTACCCTTTCTCAAAACCGCCTCCGAGTTTCCGACGCTTAATCATTTGCCTGTCTGGGGTCTCATGATAACAGAAAAACGCTTACTAAGCCATCTAGCACGGGGTCACGTCCCCAGATGAATGAAATCGCCAAATAGTAGCCAGAACAAAATATGTAAATTGTGACATAGCAAGAAACGGGTCAATAGGAATCCTCTCGCAAATTTTTGCTCATAAAGATTATTTCAGGATCTGAAATACAAAAGATGGACAATACTCAAGAACAAACTTTCAGGAACTTACGATGATGACGTACATACAGTGATCTCACCAAATGGAAATTGAAGAGAAACATTTCAAAGCCATCTATTCTCAAAACAATATTATCTTCATCTCCATCTATTGGTGCAACCCAGTAGGGTTGACCTTCGGTCAGCTAAACTCTCTACAAAACTCACTCCACACCCTCTGTTAGATTGTGACATAGAAACAGACCTTAGATAGTACAATCTAGACGGCTGCCCAAAGTCCCAGAAATCTGTATGGGATACCTCGGGATCAATACCAGGTAATCTGGGAACATGATTTTCGAGCCACTAAATCTCAAGGAAAAAGTTATTATTATCATTTGTGTATACATTGTGACGAATGTGGATAGGAGGTAAAGGGAACACGGGGTGAGGGAAATACTTTTAATCTTGACTAGTTTCCTCTGAAGAAGCCACTCAGGCGAAACTAGTCAGGAATAAAAGTATTTCCCTCAGCCCGTGTTCCCTTTACCTCCTATCCACATTATTATCATTATCAAAGTTTCATATTTACAACATCCATGTGCTAATTTGCAAAAGAAATTAATGAAACATAAATATGTATATGATTGTGGTCTTTATGTACATATTACTAATGAGAAATGCAGACGTCTTTGAGCATTGAAATGTTCACCACATTTTTCAATTACAGTTTAAGTCTAAGTGGAATGAATTCTTAAGAAAAAAAAAGTTTGCACAATAGAAAGATAAGATCTAGTCGTGATCGTCGGCTAGTTAGACTAATTTATATATATATATATATATATATATATATGCATATATATATGCATATGTATATATATATATATATATGTATATATATACATATACATATATATATATATATATATACGTCTTAAATACACGAAAACGTTCGGTCAACTTTAATTTATTTGCCAAGTGGTTTTATTACACATCCTGTGAATCACGTGTTTTTGTGATTTATTCGCACACATATATATAATATATATATATATATATATATATATATATATATATATATGTATATGTATCCAAAAAGTGTCTTAGCAGTTCTGCAATGCATTCTGATTTTGTTTTTGATACTGCCAGGCATTTTTTTTGTTTCATTCAGATAAAAAAGCGATACCCAAGTAATAGAATTCAATTACAGTATGTGGCCAAATTAAGCAAAAAAAAAAAAAAAAAAAAAAAAAAAAAAAAAAAAGAAAAAAAAAAGCGGGTTGCCTTTTTTAAGAAAATCCAGCAGATATATTCTAAGCGGAGATGATAATGCTAAGATCATGGAAACGTATGTTAGCCCCAGAGCACGGCCAAGAAAGGCTTTCCGACTTTCCTTCGAGTTTCAACGACGCTAGAACTCAGCTTTAACGCCGATTACCAGCTGAGGGTAATCCGCCAATCGACGCTTAGTGCAAATCTTCGTGTAATTTAAGCCTCAACTAGCTTACCGCTTTCACCACTGCTGGCCTTATATGTGTGTGTGTATGTTTGTGGTTCGAACATACAAATATAAGGAATTGTACTCAACTTATATCTCTCTTGATGGCGCAGTGGTTAGTCACTGTTACTTTGATACGTCTGAGCTGAGGTTAGATCCCTTGGCTTCGCTTCGTATCAGTTTCTGTATATGTCTCCGATGAGCGCATTGTCAGTCTCGTTCGTGATGACATGGAATTAAAACTATAAAGTTAATGTGGTTGAAAAAAGAAAGAAAAATATATATATATATGTGTATGTATGTATACATACGTGTATATATATATATATATATACATATATGTGTGTATATATATGTATATATATATTATACATATATATATACATATATGTATGTATGTATACATACGTATATATGACATGGGAAGGCCTCTGTATATCGGAAGTTTCTTGCCTCTCAGCCTTCCTGCCTTCCTTCCTTCCTGCCTTCTTTCCTTACCACCTTACTGCCTTCCCGATTGTCCAAGTTCCCGTCCTCGCCTCCTCCCATTTCTTCGCCGTCTCGTCTTTCCATTCTCCCTCCTCCCCTCCTCTTCCTCCTTCCCAAACTTCTTTCCTTCCTTCCTTCCTGACTTCCGTCTTACACATTACCGCCTTCTTGTACTCCCTCTTCCTTGCCTTCCCGTAGTTCTAACTTTCAGCCTCTTTCTCCTTCCCCTTAAGACTTTCTACCTCAACGTCTTCCTTTCCTTTCGCTTTCCTTTGCCAACGACTTTCTATCTCAGTTACTTGATATTTCATGACTCGTCCGCCTTCCTTCATCCTTTTTGCCTTCCAATCGTTTTGTTTCACCAATCTACACTTTAGTCTTACAACCATCTAGGCCTCTCATCCTCCCTCTGCCTTCCCATTTTTTCCCGTTTATTCACCTTCCCGACTTCCCGCCTTCTCCCACCTTGTCCCGACTTCCCGCCTTCCCGCCTTCCCGCCTTCCAACTCCCTTTTCCACAGTTACACTTTCCTGCTTATCCATCTTTTCTCTTCGAGAAGTTGAAGCCTTCCCTCCTTCCCTCTTTCCCTCTTTCCCTCCTTCCCGCCTTCCCTCCTTCCCGCCTTCCCTCCTTCCCGCCTTCCCTCAAATGTATTATCCTGAACCCCTTGATAGTGACAATGAGGATTATGTAAGTGTTGATAGTTCACTATTAACCCACTATCGGAGAAAAAATGACGGAAGTACAGGGAAACTGTATATTTCGACTACTATCTGTAGTCCTCTTCAGCAGAATGCTTACAAGGAGTTAAGGTACAAGTATATATGAGGAAGTGAGGGGTACATAAAAGGGGATGGGGAAAGTGGGGGGACTCGGGTTACATACCCTTGAAATGGTTGGGTCAAGGAAGGACAGTTGCTGGTGTTTTGTGATACAGATATTAGTGTCTTTCTTACGGAAACACAAATAGAGCTATTGGAAAAGTATAGACGTTTTCGGTTCTGTGACGGACCACGTGTTCTTCTTTCTGGCAGATATCTGACGATATTATTTAGCTAAAAGGTGTATTCCTGGCTTAAAAGGGTCTTGATCGGTTGAAATCTGGCCCACTATATTGACAAAGTTTAACATGTGTATCATATTTGTCATGGGCTATATTTATTGTCTATTTTTTATCATTGTTCTTTCAAAATCATCTATGTATGTATATATATATATATATATATATATATTTGTATATATATACATATATATATATTTGTATATATATATATATATATATATATATATATATATATATATATACAAACACATAAACATGCGTGTGAGTGTGTGTGCGTGTGTATGTGTCTGTGTGTATGTGTGTGTGTGTGTGTGTGTTTGTATATGTGCGTGTACATGTCAGTGTGTGCGTGTGTGCGTATGTGTGTGTGCATGGATACATCAACACTATATATAATCATAGTTCTAGTACTTGCCTAACATTCTCGGTAATCCGAAGGTAATTGAATTTGCCTTGAATAGCACCTTGAGGGTAACAGAATTAAGCTGTTCTAAGATATTGGACACCTCAGGTATATTTAATCTCCAGAAGCAATCAGCTGTCCGAAGACTTTGTTAATTGGTACTTGCGCAAGCTTCTGAGACGTGTTTCGCCATTGCTGTGTCTATGTCGCACCTTGCGGTCATGTCAAGTACATAGGATTTGGTCTGTGAATACGAATCCTCACTAGGAAATGGGTTGTGGAGGGTTAAGGTCC
Organism: Oratosquilla oratoria; assembly: GCF_046742065.1. NCBI lineage: Eukaryota > Metazoa > Arthropoda > Malacostraca > Stomatopoda > Squillidae > Oratosquilla > Oratosquilla oratoria. The sequence continues at coordinate 32,854,592 of NC_134820.1, read as the reverse complement.
TTGTATCGGGGTCAGTGGGTACAATGTATTAATTATCGGGGTCATGGAGGAAGGGAAGATCAGAAGGATCAGAAGGAATTCGAGAAGAAGATTAGAAAAGAGGAATTTCAATTTTCTTTCACTCGAAGAAGAAGTGAATTTTTTTTTTGGTTGTTAAGAACAGCGTTAAGGAGAAGGATTAGTGGAACTTTCGCGTTGTTAATAGGAATGTCAGTTTGAGAGTAAAAGCATTCTGATTACGTAAAGATAAGAAAAATGATCACAAAGAAACGAAATCCGACTAATCGTAAGAAGAAAAACCGACCAACGACACGAGCAAAAGCATATTTTTGTCTTTACACCTCTCGGGGAAAACGTATCAAACCAGGGGAATCTTTAGTACCTCTGTTTCGATTCCTCAACTTAATCCTCTTTTAAGACACACAAGATTGTTATTGTCGTTCCCTAGACTATCTGTCCGAGCAGTCATAAGAACATAAGAATGAAGGAGACTGCAAGAGACCATAAGGCCTACACTTGGCAGCTCCGTATCCATCACCACCTGTCATCCCCATCCATAAAGTTGTCTAATCGTTTCTTAAAACAACTGATAGTTTCAGCGCTTACTACATGGTTACTAAGTCTATTCCATTCGTTGACCACCCTATTAGTGAACCAATTCTTGCCTATTTCCTTCTTAAATCTAAATTTGTCCAGTTTAAATCCATTACTGCGAGTCCTACCCTGTTGTTTTAATATGATGACCTTGTCTGCATCACCCTTGTTAAAGCCTTTGATCCACTTGAACACCATCTCCCCAAGAAATCCCACGGCCGGAAAGGGGTTTTCCCACAAATCCTTTACAGAGTGTATGTTGTGTTGTTTGTGTGCGTGATTGTGTATAATGCAATTTACCATGACGTGTTGAATAGTATGGGGTGAAGTGTTACATCCTGGGCAGTTGTCCACAATGCGGTCATCCAGTCTCTTCTGGTAGCTTAGAAGGGCTGGGTGGTGGTGTCTGCATTCTTGTTCCTTGCCACTTGATTTTCAGGCTTATAAGTATATCACAACTAATACCACAGTCGGACGAAAGAAAGAGTTGAATAAGCGAAATTATATATCTCGGTTGCAACGGCAATCTACTACTGAAGAGGGTTGCAGTTAGCAGTCGAAATATATAGTTTCGATTACTCAACATTTTCTTTCGTCCGACTTTGGTGTTAGTTGTGATTTACAAATGTGTTACTACTTTTCTCACCGGTTATACGTACATACATATACCAAAGGCTTTTCCCACCTTACACGGAGGGTAGCCAAAAAGAAAAAGGCATAGAAACCACTCCCACCCATTCCATTTCCTATATATTCCACTCCCCTCTACCTTCCTCCCTCCCTCTCATCTTGGCACCTCCTGGATGACGGGTCATTCCTGCATCCTGTCCACAGCCCTGGGTCAGAAGCAGTGTCGCAAGACACAGCACATCCACAGCAAGGCCGCTTCATACATTCTCACTAATTATAAGCATATTTTTCGTTCAGGTAAAGGATGAGCACCACACAAAAGTCTTACATAAAGGAGAACACTTATGCGTTTTGGTGAATTTCTTTAGTGATTTTATTCTATTCAAAAGAGAATGATCTTACCCAGCCGAAAGGGAAAATACAAAACGAAGAAATTAAACTTTGACTGGTTTGTTTGTCCTCGTTGACATGATATTACAAAGGATTACAAAGGCGGAGCATACCGACAGGAGACCTTTTGATCCATATCTAGGTCGGATGAAAAAAAAAAAAAAAAATCATATTAATAATAAAATAATAAATAAAAACTATAATAATGTAAATAACAAATAAAATACATAAAGGAAATTATACATACTGTCAACAATAGCTAACAATAAAATACTAAAGTATATATATTACCTGACACGTTTATTCAGCTAAGGGATCAATCCCTATGACAAAACTGTCTGTGTTAAAGCATAAAGAATATTTTGAAAGATTTCTGTGTGTGAAAAAAAGAATATAGTTACAGTTTCAGTGTTTAGATTTCGTAAAAAGGCAATTCTTAAAAATTTTGATTTCTTGTTCCATGAAAAGCTCTTTCGAATTTTGTATTAAGACATATGGAATCATGAAAATGCTGCAACAACAACAACAACAACAACAACAACAACATTAACAATAACAACATTAACAACAACAACAACAACAAATGATAAATAAAAATCGGTTAAAAAGAAATTCCTATTTTTTAGAATCCAAGACACTTATTCTTATTTCAACAAATATATCAATCTCTTTTTTAATACTTTCGAATAAAAACAGATTCTTACATTTGCAGGACACTTTACTGTCTCAAAACCGCATAAGAGGACTTTGTCTTCACTTTAGGGAGTCCGAAATTGCCTCTGGTAGCGGGGGAGCTTCTGGGTCGATCCTCCGGTAATTATGTAAAGTGGGTTTCGCGCGAAAGGGAGGCTCAGCTTTCGGGAAATTCCGGCGATTTGCTTCTCGGAGGACTCAAGATGGAACGCTTTGCAAAGTTCCTTCATCTCGATAAGTTTTGAGGCTTTGTTATTTATTTTTTTTTCTGCAAATTTTTTTGTTTTGTTTTGTGTGTGTGGGTAGGGTGTGTGTGTGTGTATGTGTGTGTGTGTGTGTATGTGTGTGTGTGTGTGTGTGTGTGTGTGTGTGTGTGAGTGTATGTATGTGTGTGTGTGTTTTTGTACGTGCATGTGCATGTATGTGTGCGTTTATATATATATATATATATATATATATATATATATATATATGTGTGTGTGTGTGTGTGTGTGTGTGTGTATGTGTGTGTGTGTAGGGTGTGTGTGTCTGTGTGTGTGTGTCTATGTGTGTTCGTGTACGTCCATGTGCATGTGTGTGTGCGTTTGTATATATATATATATATGTGTGTGTGTGTGTATGTATGTGTGTGTGTTTGTGTGTGTGTATGTTTGTATGTGTGTGTGTTTGTATGTGTGTGTGTGTGCGTGCGTGTGTGTGTGTGTGTGTGCGTGCGCGTGCGTGTGTGTGTGTGTGTGTGCGTGCGCGTGCGTGTGTGTGCGTGTGTGTGTGTGTGTGTATGTATGTGTGTGTGTGTATGTGCACGAGGCGTGTCTTACAGCCACTCGCAAATGAAACAAAACCCATTACTTAAGGGCCCCTATGTTACTGTTGAGAAACGACTGATTAAGCTTCTGCCG
>NC_134820.1:32831386-32841386 GCF_046742065.1 Oratosquilla oratoria | reverse complement strand
CTCCTCCTCCTCCTACTCCTCCTCCTCCTCCACTTCCTCCTCCTCCTCCTCCTCCTTCCACCTGTTCCTCTTGATCCTTTTCCTCCTGCCCTCTCTCTCCCCTTTCCCTCCCTCTCACCTTCACATTCCCGAAGAAGAACAACTCCGATCTCCTCCCTTCTTCCTCCTCCTCCTCCTCCTCCTCTTCCACCTGTTCTCCCTCCTCCTCCTCCTCCTCCCGAAGAAGAACAACTCGGACCTCCCCGGGTCGTCTCATCCCCCCGGACACATCGCTTTGTCGCCCTCTTTTCCCAACGACCGCTACCTCTTCGCAAGACTCTCTTGCGTCACTCAAAACCGAAAACGACCGTCTTCGGCCAACTTCTTTGGGGGTCTCCTCGGCGCCTTCAGAACACTGAGGAGGCACAGTTCGGCGGCCAGGAACCCCCCCTTCCCCCCTGCGTCGTTTCACGAAGATTTCCGTCTAAGAGTTTCCCCCTCCGGTGGAACAAATGCGCGTTTTGGTCCCTTTCCCTCGGATAACTTGTATGAACGGATATTTTTTTTTAACATTAATCACATAGACTGTTTTTTTTTGGTCATTCTTGGTTTCCATTTCGGTATATATCTGCAGATGTACGTTTATATATATATATATATGTGTGTATATATATATATATATATATATATTATATATATTTATATATATATATATATATATATATATATATATATATATACACTGAATGGATCCCAGTGATCAATTAGTATCTTCTTTCAACCACAAATCACTTTTAATTCCATGCCATCGCAGTCGAGACTGAAGAATCGCTCGATGGAGGCATCCGTTGGAAATTAAAACGTAGACGAGCCGAGGGTTCGAACCCAGCTAACCCGTATATATACACACATACATATATGTATTTATGTATATATATATACACATACATATATGTATGTATGTATATATTAACTGTATGCATTCAAGGTTTACAGAAGTTAGAGTATGTTCTAACGGGCTAATACATATGTATGTTTACACAAAACTTTTTAGATTGTTTTGAATTTTTTGCTTGTTTCCTCTAACTTCCTGACTGAGACTATGAGAGTGTGTATTTGTCTGCGTCTGTAAGTGCGTACGTGTGTGTGTGTGTGTGTGTGTGTGTGTGTGTGTGTGTGTGTGTATGCGTGTGTGTGTGCGTGCCTGTGTATGTGTGCGCGTGTGTGTGTGTGTGTGTGTGTGTGTGCGTGCGTGTGTGTGTATGTGATTCACCATAAGCTTGGATCACGTGTTGAACTCGTGATCGACAGCTATTTCCCTCCCGGAAGAGAGCTTAGAGCTCGTGTGACCGATCTATGGATAATGCTGTGACCTTGCACGCACCCCACCAACTCCCCGCCCACGAGAGTTGGAGTAACAATTCGAAGAACAGCGATACTGAAATTATTTCAGCCCTGGGCAGGATTCGAACCCGGACCACCGTTGTGACAATTAGGGACCCTACCAACCGCGCCACCAGGAGAGAGAGAGAGAGAGAGAGAGAGAGAGAGAGAGAGAGACTGTGTGTGTGTGTGTGTGTGTGTGTGTGTGTGTGTGTGTGTGTGTGTGTGTGTGTGTTTGTGCGTTTGTGTTTGTGTTTACGTGTGTGAGTTTTGTGTCTGTGTAGAGTATGTGTAAGTATATATGATCATGCTTATACACATTGTATACTCATATAACTTACAGTATGTTTAGGTAGATTGTTCCCCCAATCTTCCTAAATATTTTCCTCTACCTTCTCTATTATCATGACTTCCTTTAATATATCTTACTATACCCTGTGTTTATATCTCTTCTGAATCAAATTAAGGTCCTGATAGTTACTTACATTTCATCCAGTCTACAGAAACAATTATTCCATTCTTCTTTGGTGGCCCCATTCAATCGAGAAAGGGTCTTCTTCGGTTGGACGATCTGAAGAATTTGGAGACAACCGAAGAGTCTCCGAAGACAAATTTCGAAATGGGGCCTTGATATCTCTCGACAACTTTACCCGTTTTATTCTGAGGAATGACGCGGCCATTTCATGGTATCAGAGACAAAAGCCAGATAATCCTGGAGAAAAAAAAAAAAAAAAAAAAAAAAAAAAAAAGACCAGATGGGATATCCGACCGAAGTGAAAAAGTCTTTTGTCCGAAATTTCGATAAGACAAAGACGAGTCAGGTCGAGCTTTGGCCTTTTTTTGGTTTTCCCCCCGGCCACTCCCCTTCACTCAAAATCCGGGGTGGGTCTCAGATTTCCTCTCTTCTATCCCTCCCTCCCTCCCTCCCTCCCTCTCTCCCTACCTCTTCCTCCCCTCCTCCCTTCCCTTCCCTCCCCTCCTCTCCCTTTCTCTCCCTCCCCTCCTCCCATTCCACTATTTTATTCCTCCCTCTCTCTCCCTTCCTCTCTCTTCCTCCCCCCCTCCCTCCCTCTCCCTCCCCCTCCCTCCCCTCCTCCTTTTTCTCCCTCCCCTCCTCCCATTCCACTATTTTATTCCTCCTCCCTCTCTCTTCCTCCCCTCTACCTCCCTCTCCCTCCCCGCCTCCCTCTCCTTCCCTTCCCTCCCATCCTCCCTTTCTCTCCCTCCCCCTCCTCCCATTCCACTATTTTACTCCTCCTCCCTCTTTCTTCCTCCCTCTCCCTCCCCTCCTCCCTTTCCCTCGCTCCCCTCCTCCCTTTCCCTCCCTCCCTTCCTCCCTTTCTCTCCCTCCCCTCCTCCCATTCCACTATTTTATTCCTCCTCCCTCTCACTTCCTCCCTCGCTTCCTCCCCTCCTCTCCCTTCCTTCCCCTTCCCTCCCCTCCTCCCTTTCTCTCCCTCCCCTCCTCCCATTCCACTATTTTATTCCTCCTCTCTCTTCCTCCCTCTCTCTTCCTCCTCTCCTCCCTTTCCTTCCCTTCCCTCCCCTCCTCCACCTCTCTCCCTCCCCTCCTCCCATTCCACTATTTTATTCCTCCTCCTCTCTCTTCCTCCCTCTCTCTCCCTCCCCTCCTCCCTCTCTCTCCCTCCCCTCCTCCCTCTCTCTCCCTTCCCTCCTCCCTCTCTCTCCCTTCCCTCCTCCCTCTCTCTCTTTCCCTTCCCTCCTCCCTCTCTCTCCCTCCCCTCTTCCCTATCTCTCCCTCCCTTCCTCCCTATCTCTCCCTCCCCTCCTCCTTTTCCTCTCTCCTTTATATTTTGTTCATCTCTTTCCTTTCCCCATTCTCTGAATATCTTCTCCACATCCCTCCACTCTTTCTCCATCATTTCTTTTTCTCTCCCTTCTTACTGTTCCACCATCTTTCTTCCCTCCCTCTCTTCCTTCTTCCCTATCTCACCCCCTAACCCCTTTTCCTTATATTCGTCTCTATCCTCCCTTATTCTTTACTTATTTTACTACCTTTTTATTTCTCTCTCTCTCTCTCTCTCTCTCTCTCTCTCTCTCTCTCTCTCTCTCTCTCTCTCTCTCTCTCTCTCTCTCTCTCTCTCTCTCCCTCCCTCTCTCTCTCTCTCTCTCTCTCTCTCTCTCTCTCTCTCTCTCTCTCTCTTTCTCTCTCTCTCTCTTACCTTACCATCGCCTCTTTCTTCTTTCTTCCTCCATTCTGTTTTTCCTTTTTCTTTCCTTCCTTTCATTATTCGCTTCTTTCCCTTCACCAATCCCTTCTTGTGTTTCTTATCCTTTACGTCCTTTTTTTGTTCTTGTTTTCTGTCCTTCAAATTTTCTTTTCATTATTCTTTCCTTCTTATTTCCCGCTTATCCTCCAAGATTCCTGTCCCCTCTCACTCCCTCCCTCCCTCCTCCCTCCTCTTCTTTACCTCTCTTCTTCATTCTCTCTTTCCCACTTCCCTCTCTTCCTCTCCTTTCTCTTTCTTTCCTCCTCCACCTTGACTAGGAGTCAGGTCATGGTGGAAACAGGAGAAGCGGTTAAGAATTTATTGTTGGCGACAGAAGGAGAACCGAGTTTAGCAGTTTTAGGGCAGTATAACCATTTGACCTTATTTCTGAGCTTAACGAGTGGGGGGGTGGGGGGCAATGGGCTTTGGAGGCTTGTGGGGGGAAGGAAAAAGAGGAAGTTGAGTTTCCGGGGAAGTTGAGGAGAGGATGAGTAATGGTTGAATGATAGAAGTTTCACACAAATGTTGCATTGGTGGAGTGACGATGGGTACAGAAAAAAGAAAATTATATATAAATGCATATATATATATATATACATACGCTTTATAGTATATACATACGCACACACATACACACACACACACACACACACACATACACACACACACATATATATATGTATATATATATATATTCATGCATAGGCACATATTTATATACATACATTTATGTATACATATATACATACATGTATGCATACATATATAAATACATACAATACATATGTACATACATACATACATACTTACATAGATACATACGGGCACACAAACATGCATACATAATTACGGACATACATAAATATGATTATACATGCAGACATACATTTATACATACATACATACATACATACATGCATAAGTATATACATACTTATATACATACATATATACAAACATGCATATATACATATGAAGGTACATACGTATTCTCATGCACCCTGTTACAAATTATATGACTGCGTGGTGGAAGAGCGTACCCGGGTGGCAAATGATTTCGTTACTAATTGTAAACGAGGCAAATAGGGGAACAGAGTGCTCACATCTGCCCGAAAATGGCTCGGCTACAATCCCAGTGACCCCCATCTACACGAGACCTCTGTTGCCAAGAGTAAGTCCCAACTGTGCTTGATTTTCCATAGCTGTGAAATGATAGCATAAATAGTTTTTTTTTTTTCTTTTTTTTTTTTTTGCACTGAATGGGAATCAGAAAAGAAATAATGGTCTCAAATGGTCAGGAGGTATATTTAGTTTGGAATTGGGTGGAAATAAATTCGCCAGCCGTGTAGTGAAAGAATGGAATAAACTTCCTGTAGAAGTAGTGTAATGTAGTGCAGTTCCAAGTTTTAAGATTCTTTTTAAATAAACAACTAAGGAATATGCTGTAATTCCTGCCATTTATTTTATCTAATTTATTCATTTTTTAATCTTATTTTATTTTATTATTATTATTATTTCTTTTTACTCTGTTTCGCATCAGACCTAGTTATGGACTACAAGATCTATTGTCGGCATGCTCTTCCTTTGTAATAATTTTTTGTAATCCTTCATAAGATATATAGTCACTGATAAATAAATTCGTGTATGTAATACTATGGCTATATATGTAAGTGTGAGATTATATAAATATATGAACATAGAGCGGGACTTGCATGTATGTGTTCATATATAACAAACACACATATTCACACGCATAGACAATAATACATATAAATACACACACACACACACACACACACACACACACACACATATATATATATATATATATATATATATATATATATATATATATGTGTGTGTGTGCGTGTGTGTGTGTGTGTGTGTGTTTGTGTGTGTGTGTGTGTATGTATATAAATATATATGTATATATCAATACTGTAACTCAATGACTTCATCAGTATGACTGAAGTGATTACACTCCATTCATAACCACAGATATTTCATTACAGTCAACATCTCACATAATCATCACATCATCCATACAATCTTATCAAGACGGACCAAGCTACCCCAGAAAGGTACAGACAAAATAATCTTCCCATAGGGTCGAGATCGATAGCTCCACAGGGCGTCCTAAAATATGAATATTTAATTTTCCATTTCATTTATGAACAATACCTTTGTATTCCTGAATTCAAGTTAAAATACGTATAAGCGCAAGTGATTACCTCAGTAATTATTCTCATGTATAAGTTCCTAAATAGGCCGCTATTATAGATTCGTTGGGTAATATTTTAGATTTAAGTTCCATGGTGTTTCAATGACTCATTAGTGGCCATTGTAGTTATCGTGAATGTCCTCAGATATGTATGCGAGCTGGCAACTATTTTAGTTTTCACAAATTTTCATGGTCAAAATATTCATATGTATTTGTGAAATAATGTATATATATGTATGTATGAATGCTTGTGATTATAAATGTATATATGTATAGGTGCACACACATACACAAACATACACATACACAAACATACACACACACACACATATATACACACAACATACACACACACATACACACACACACAACATACACACACACATACACACACACACACGCACACACACGCACACACGCACACACACTCACATAGCTAGCTATTGACAATACCTTCAGACATAATATTCTATCTCGTGGCATTAACAAATCATCAGTAATAAAGAATCATCACAAAAACATTTTGTGATAGATCCAATAAAACAAAGAGACCAATGAAGTATGTATATTAAAATCAAGAAAGAAAATAATTGAGGTTTTACATGAAGAACTGATTTGCGTTGGTGATAAAGCCAATAATGTTAGCGTAGACTATAGGGCTCAGAAACGAGGTGATTGATAAAGAGAAAATTAATTTCATCAATTATCTTGCGAATTGATTTTGTCGTCCATTCGATCGGTGTATTTTTCATTTGCACCTTCGTTATCGTCTTAAGAGGAATCCGTGATATATATAAAATGTAATGGAAGTGTCATACACCGACTCGTTCAATGAGTTGATTGATTAAGTGGTGAGGGGGTATATTGCCCAATTTGATAACGCGTACATACGTGAGAGCACATAGACAAACAAGTACACACGCACACGTACACATTCGCAAAAACGCAGACATACATACACATAGACACGCACACATTTTATATATATATATATATATATATATATATATATATATACTAACACATGTATACAGACACATACTAACACACATATATACACATGCACAGACACACACACACATATATGAATACACACATACACATGTATATACGAGTATAGATAAATGGATATATAAACGCACATGTCTTGTTTGTTGAAAGATATAAAAAAAAATTCGTGTCAGTGTTTTATGACTTTTTGATATTTTTCTCTTGAAGTGCACAAGCGACGCATTCAAAACGAGAAAATAATATATTTCTATCCATTTTTCAAAAATTGCACAAGTACATGTCTTCATATTACTTCTTTAAGGCCAAGAGTTTGTTACGAAGCTGAATCAAGATTAATTTTTTTCAAACGGAATATTTGTTAGTATAGCATAATGAATTCATAATAGAATAACTGGCACAATAATTACATATGCAAGCGCACATGACTTCTGAAAGGGAGCATTCGTCAAGCCAAAGCAATTATTTGTTGTTCATGAATTCCGCTATCAATGGTAATACGAACACCACAAAACTCGTGGCTAATTGCTTCCTCGACCCTCACCCACTTTCCTCTTGTTTCCGAGATCATGTCCACTGTGAAGTTATAATGAAGTCTTGCATATATTCAAGAAATTTTATTGTCATTGGTCAAATACAATGTTACGTAAATATACGTGCATGGGTATTCTCATATATATATATATATATATATATATATATATATATATATATATATATATATATATATATTTATTTATGTATATATACAGTACATACCGTGTCACGCGGACGCCCTCGGTGGAACGATTAGGCCGTGAACTAAGTCACTCCATTTCAAAGGGTCGTCGTGAAATGATGGTACAACCTTCGTCTTATAATAAGCAAGCTGCTTAGGCGAGGGTTCAAATCCCAATAGGAGAGTTTAATTCCATGTGTCATAATGACACAATATATATATATATATATATATATATATATATATTATATATTTGAGCAATTTCATTTGTGTTTCGTCAACGAGCTCGGATTCATTGTCTATTGAATGGAACTTTACTCCTTGTACGCACAATGTAACCATGTGAACTTGGAGGTAGAGCAGTTTATGCAAACCTCATGTTTTGAGCCCTGAGTAAAAGTCTCTAGTGTTTTTTTTTTTTTTTGGGAGGGGGGGAGGGGGGCCTTATATTTTAGCAATAACTTAAAAAAGTCATTTGTAATCAGCATTATGAACAACCAACTGCGGGGAAAAGCACAGAAGGAACCTACGTCTTGTCGACAGAAAACCTTTTGGTTCATTACAAGGTCAAATGCAAAAAAAAAAAAAAAAAAAAAAAAAAAAATGAAAAGACAAAAAGAACTTGGTTTTGATTTAAATCAACAAATGACTACGTACGATTGCAGGTTCATGACACTCGCGTAGCTTTCCCATTTTGCCTGCGGCACAGGAGTATTTCGAGAAAAGAAGAAAAGCATTGGACTGAAGATAAGAACGAGAGAGTAAAGTAAAGTAAGAGTTTCCAAGCCTTTTAGGCAGACAAGCACGCAGCTTACTTTTGGCTAGTTTACATTACTGTATTTTTTGGAATTTATGAAGCAGTTCACTTGAAAAAATTATATAGAAACATCTCAAAAAGTGTACGTTACGTCTGCAGAATATCCACAAATAAGAATTATACAATCCAGATGTTTATAGGAAGTTAGTTATTCATAAGACCTTTTGTATCATAGGCATTATTATTATCATTATTATTATCATTATTATTATCATTATTATTATCATTATTATTATCATTAGTAGTAGTAGTATTATTATCATTTATTATTATTATTTTATTCTGTTACTTATTTTATATTTTATTTTTTTTTAATTCATTTGTTTATTTATTTATCTATTTTATTTTTATTCATTTTTTTTATCAGAGGAGAGGAAAAATTAAATATTTCTTTCTGTTAAGTATCAAATTAGTGCTAAAGTACTTCACTAGTGTAATAGTGGTCCCTCCATCAATTACATTTTCTTGGTTACAATTTGCCTTGCGGGTGTAATCTTTACAAAAGTGACAAATTCGTCTGTGGTGATGATAACACATACACGAGTGATTTGAATCTACAGCAGAACTACTTATGTCCTATGGTGTTGCCCGTGTTCAAAATGGAGCCACAATTTCGAGCCAGAGGATTAGAGTATATTGATTCTCTCGAGGAACAGGATAGAACTTCCTTAGTTAGTCTCAAAGTGAGAAAACGACTTGGAGGCAATAAACAGAGCAATTTGTTAAGTTTAATAGGATCAGATACCAAATAGACAAGATGAAATATTTCATAGGGAATCAGATCAAGAAGTAATGGATGTAGATGGAAGTTTCAATAACGAAATTGGAATCTATAGAATATGTAGAAAGGATAAAAGAAAAGAAAAGAAATAGGAGGGAATTAAATAGACGCTGTCCAGGGACAAAAAGAAGAAAAATGGTGGAAAATAAATGAAAAAATAACACGAAAACAAAGGAGAGCGAGAAACACAAGAGAAATAAATTCAATAAACAAAAAAGAAAACGTGGAAGAAATTTCAAAATAGAAAATGGAAGGGGGGAGGACTGGAACACAAAAGAAAACGTGTGTGAATATAAACTTCCGTGATGAAGAAAACGGGAGGCACATAACCTTTCCAGGAAAGAAATGAAGAAGCGGAAGAAAGTTGTGGACAGAAAAATGGAAAACGATACGTTTAAAGAAGAAGAACAGGACGAGATAAAGAAGTTTTTCAAGATGGTCGGCAGATGTAGAAGCAAGGATCCAGCATAAAACTGTCAACCTTTTGGCTTCCAAAAAAGGAAAAAGAAATTGTTTTCCCGAAGGAAACAATAAAAAAAAATCTATATGACATCGTAGGTGTGAATAAAATAAAAACAACTTCATTAGCGAAAATTAACACAAAATATAAAAAAAAAAATATACAATTACTGTTAGTAATAGATCCATAGGTTATCATGGGAATAAACGGGGAATGGGGTTTCTGAAAGGTGGAAATGTTCATTCAATTACTCTGCACGATATATATATATATATATATATATATATATATATATATATATATATATATATATATATATATATATATATATGTATGTATTTATAATAATTTTTTTTTTTTTTTTTTTTTTTTTTTTTTTTTAAGGATCGAACCGATTTTGAA
>NC_134820.1:32808886-32828886 GCF_046742065.1 Oratosquilla oratoria | reverse complement strand
GAGAAGACGAATGAGGAAGTTAAGAGAGGAAGGAGAGGTCGAAGAGGAAGAAATAGAGAAGATGATTGAGAAAAGTTAGGTATGAAAGGAAGAGTTAAAAGAGCAAGAGATAAGAAAGGAAGAGGAGGAGGATAAAAGATAGGGATAGAAGAGGAGGGGAGATGATAGAGGAGAAGGAGGGAGGGAGGAAAAGGAGATGCAAGGGGGGGGGAAGGGGAGGAGATAAAGGAGGAGATCGAGTGAGAGGATAAAGGAAGAGGTAGAACAAGTGTTTGATGTAATACAAATCATCATTGGTCAAACCTAAACACGTTTATTTAACTAGTGTATATATCCCAAGTTATTAAAGCATTTTCATCCTGAACATTATAAACATTCTTAATTTACATATAAAAACGTATAAAAAAAAATTTCATCACTATTATTGTATGCTGTGTTTCCACATTCAATAATAAGATTCCCATCCATATGCAATGCTAAATGATTGAAGGATTAAAGAAAAATTTAGCTTATTTGTACCACATGAATGAGATACTTATAAAGAATATCTATTTTAGATTAAGATTATGTTATACCAACAAGATGAATGAAAAGACTTGAGGTAATACTGCCCCTTAAGGTGACCGCTCGTTATAGTGATTTTATATGAATTTAACTAGAATAGAATATACGAAGTAGCAGTACCTTTTAGGACACTTAAATTACAGTGACCAACCCGCTTCTTAAATTCGTGCACCCGACCCCATCGTGAACCAAAACCGTATAGAGTTAACCATGGTAAAACGTAAATTCCACGGCCTTGACGAACTTCGACGCTAAAATGGATTACGGAGCTCGATACACAAGAGTTAAGTATCGCGGACACCGAAGTACAAGTTCGCTGAGTGTGGGAAGGGGTCATTGAGACCTCAAGTTCGGGAGAGAGTCTAGTATCGCGGACACCGAAGTACAAGTTCGCTGAGTGTGGGAAGGGGTTATTGAGACCTCAAGTTCGGGAGAGAGTCTAGTATCGCGGACACCGAAGTACAAGTTCGCTGAGTGTAAGAAGGGGTCATTGAGACCTCAAGTTCGGGAAAGAGTCTGCCGGAGATAGTCTAGTATCGCGGACACCGAAGTACGAGTTCGCTGAGTGTAGGAAGGGGTCATTGAGACCTCAAGTTCGGGAAAGAGTCTACCGGAGAGAGTCTAGTATCGCGGACACCGAAGTACAAGTTCGCTGAGTGTAGGAAGGGGTCATTGAGACCTCAAGTTTGAGAGAGTCTGCCGAAGAGAGTCTAGTATCGCGGACACCGAAGTACAAGTTCGCTGAGTGTAGGAAGGGGTCATTGAGACCTCAAGTTCGGGAGAGAGTCTGCCGAAGAGAGTCTAGTATCGCGGACACCGAAGTACAAGTTCGCTGAGTGTAGGAAGGGGTCATTGAGACCTCAAGTTCGGGAGAGTCTGCCGGAGATAGTCTAGTATTGCGGACATCGAAGTACAAGTTCGCTGAGTGTAGGAAGGGGTCATTGAGACCTCAAGTTCGGGAGAGAGTCTGCCGGAGATAGTCTAGTATCGCGGACACCGAAGTACAAGTTCGCTGAGTGTAGGAAGGGGTCATTGAGACCTCAAGTTCGGGAGAGAGTCTGCCGAAGATAGTCTAGTATCGCGGACACCGAAGTACAAGTTCGCTGAGTGTGGGAAGGGGTCATTGAGACCTCAAGTTCGGGAGAGAGTCTGCCGGAGAGTCTGCCGGGATAAGAACAACCGCATTCGCCTCTTTTGCACAAGATCTAAGGATATTGGAACAACGAAGTCATGAATTTAAGCTGTATTCCAGCAATCTGCAGGATCTGCAGAGTCTATCTTTTCTCTCCCGAGGCATCTAAATAGGTTCTTCTTATCAAGCTCTACGGCTAAAGTTATTTTGGTCATTCAAGATATTGCACCTTTGCGGACTCTTCCTTTTATTTGTTTTATTTTATTTGTTTATTCGTGAATTTTTTTATGCAATGGGGAATGGTTGAATGAAGGCAAATTAAGAAAATGCATCCCTACATAAGAATATGCAGATTATATTCTTATGTAGGGATGCATTTTCTTAATTTGCACCAGAAGATGTTAAGATAAGAGGGAGGGAGGAGGGTGGAGTTGAGTGGAATATATAGGAAATGGAATGAGTGGGAGTGGTTTCTATGCCTTTTTCTTTTTGGCTACCCCCATGTAGGGGGAAAAAGCCTTTGGTATATGTATGGTATATGTATGTACATAAGAATATCCATGTGCTCGAATGTGTGTGTTTAAGTATGTGTATGCGTGTCTCTATGTATATGTGTGTGGCTGTATGTATGTATGTGTATGCATAGATATGTATGCACGTGCTTGTGCATGTGTGTGTAAGTGTGTGGTTGTGTGTGTGTGTGTGTGTGTGTGTGTGTGTGTGTTCTTATAGTACATCTTTAGACAAAGTACCATTTGGTCTGAAGATGTTATATACGAAAGATCTTACTGTCTTTTCGTAATCATTTCTCTTTTGGGTTTGTCGCGCACACACACACACACACACACACACACACACAGAGACACACACACACACACACTATATATATATATATATATATATATATAGATATATATATACATTCTGATTAAAGTAAACTGCAATGTATGATTTGATGATAATGTAGGTATTTTTCATCTTTCGGAAAATCTTGTTTGTAGAGAGGAACTTAATGAAATTATTCATTTCTCTCAGGTGAGTAGTATAGCTTACTTAGATTGCTGATGCATGCCGACTTGCTTGAAAATCTTCTAGTAATAGGGAAGACTGTTGACAATCTTTCACCAAAACTCGGATTTTTTGGCCTCGATTTGACGCTTCTTCAGGGTGTAGAGTGCCAGTTGTTTCACGGGAAGTTTGGAGAATAATGAGGAAAGTTAGCCAGGTTTGCGTATTTATATCCGGGCACGTGATCAAGCGACCTGGACGTGAGTAAAGTTCGAAGCCGTGGGGCGGGGGGGGGGAGGAATTCTTCAGACAAGTGGATGGAATGGCAATGGATTCCCACTTGGAGTTCTTTTTGACAATATGTATATGGCTAAAGTGGATAAAAGGACCTTCCAAATCCACCATCACCCTGGTATGCTAGATATATGGATGACGTTTTTATCACCACTTCTACTGATGACGAGGTTCCCCAACTCTTAGTAACATTTGAAAGCCATTCCTGCTTAACTTTCATCTGTGAGCGCAGCATAGATGGACGCCTCCCTTTCCTTGACGTTGACATCTCCAAACACGATCAAGGCTTCAAGTCAAAAGTCTATACCAAAGCCACTAATCTGGGGCGATGCCTTAATGCAAGAGGAGAGTGTTCTGCTGCATACAAGAGGTCCGTTGTGGCCTTTTATATGACCAGAGCTTCAACAATTGCAGTACCTGGACGGAGACGCACAGAGAGCTTAATGGCACTGGCCAATTTCTTCTGCGTGCAACAGTGTAGATTTCATTTTGCAATCCGCGCGCCTACATGGGAAACATAGCTCACATCACAACCAAAACACCATTGACCCAGCCAATCCTCTTCCAACCAATCAACGTTCAGGACTAGGTCTGCCACCCAGAGCGCTTCGAGCTCTCGACCAGCTACCGGGTTCACCTGCCAGCCAATCAGCTTCGAGTTTTACTTTAGCCCGGGTAGCTTGATCCCGTGCCCTGATGTAAATACACAAACCTACCAAACTTTCCTCATTATTCTCTAATCTTCCATTGAAACAACTAGTAGCCTACACCCTAAAGAAGCTTCAAATCGAGGCGAAAATCTTTGAGTTTCGGAGAGAATCAACAGCCTCCCCTGTTACTAGATTTTCAAACAATTCTGCATACAGCAGCACTCTAAGTAAGCTATGCTATTCATTAGAGAGAAATGAAGGTTTTCATTCAGTCCCTTTCTACAAACAATAATATTTTCCAAAAGATAAAAAAAAAAAAAAATCATCATAGCATCTAGTGCAGTTGATTTTAATCAGAATTACTTAGGAGAAAAAATGTGCTTAAGAAATGAATAAGTATATATATATATATATATATGTATATATATGTATATTATATATATATATATAATATACATATATATGATATGTATATATATGTATGTATATATATATATATATATATTATATATATATATGTGTGTGTGTGTGTGTGTGTGTGTGTGTGTGTGTGTGTGCATGTGTGTGTGTGTGTGTGTGTAGGATACACAAAAGCTTATAAAATATTACTTATACTTGCTATTATATTAATAATCAAAATCATTCCACATACAGATGCCTCTTCTCCTTCAATATTCTTTCCCATGAAGGGATCGTATTTTCCCTATCATGTTATGGAACACCTTTTATCTTTTTCCACGTGGTTTCTCTTTTGGTCTGAGATGGTCCATTCTCACACAGCGTGCATTACCGAGAACTTCCGATTCCCTTGGGGCCACCCACAGAGGAGCTGAAGGATATATGCAGATTGCGCTCACAGAAGGATATGCAGATTGCTCCCATGAAGGATATGCAGATGGCCTTCTCCTTCCCCTTCCCCCTCCCCTTTCCTTCTTCTCTTCTCCTCCTCGGCCTCCTCCTCCTCCTCCTCAACCTCCAACAACCTGTCTCTCTTGGAAATCCGAATTTTCCCTCATGTGGATCGCAAATGACTTGGAAAAGGTTTCTTACACTTTCCTCCCATTTGCGAGAAATGCGTGAGATCTTTTTCCACCTTTACTGAGCTCGGCGTACCTGGCGTGGGATGGGTCGCATCTCATACTTTATGAATAACTGAGGCTACAATTTGAAGAGTGGTCGCTGCCTCAACGCCATATCAAAGGGTGTCGAGGATCTCTCCTTGCCAGAACCTCTTTGGTTTCTTGATTGGTTCCCAGGTCTTCGCTGCAGGACTTCTGCCTCCAAGAACGTCTTTCAAATGATTCTGAGTTCGAGGATGATGTTCCTCTCTGAGGGTTCTCTAGATCATGGTGGCCAGCTCGGAAACTATATCTTAATGTAGGTTGTGCCCGTGCAAGAATTCCTTTCGAAGACTTCTGAGTTCGAGGCTGATGTTCCTCTTTTAGAGTTCTTTGGACTATCATGTTGGAGCTTCCGGACAACATATCTTTACTGCAGGTCCTTTGCGCGCAATAATATCGAAGTCCTCTGAGTTCGAGGCTAATGTTCCTTTCTGTGAGTTCTCTGGACCCTCGTGGTTTCGAGGTCGTATATCATATCTTTACTAAAGGTCCTCTGCGCGCAAAAGCTCCTGTTGAAGACATGTGAGTTCGAGGATGATGTTTCTCTTGAGACCTTTTGGATCATCATGGTGAATTTCCAGACACCATATCTTTATCACAGGTCCTCTGAGTGCAAGGATCTCTGTCGAAGTATTCTGAGATCGAGACTTATGATCCTCTCTGTGAGACCTTTTTGGACCATTAAGGTCGAGATTCTGAATAATGTGTCTTAACAGTAGTGCAAGAACCCCTTGCGAAGACTTGTGAATTCAAGACTGATGTTCCTCTTTCAGAGCTCTTTGGACGAACATGATGAAGTTTCCGGACACTTTACCTTTACCGAAGGTCCTCTGCGTACAAGAACCTCTGCCGAAGAATTCTGAGTTCGAGGGTTATGCTCCTTTCTGTGGGACCTCTTCGGACCATCATGGTGGAGATTCTGAATATGGATCTTACTATAGGTCCTCTGTGTGAAAAAACTCCTTTCGAAAACTTCTAAGTTTAAGGCTGTTGTTCCTCCTCTTTCAGAGCTCTTTCGACCCTCAAGATGAACTTTCCGAACTTCGTGTTTTTATCGTATGTCCTCTGCGTGCAATAACGTCTTTCGAAAATTGTCTTTCTGAGAACTCTTTAGACCATTAAGGTGGCCCTCTGCATCTAAAAACGCCCATTAAAACCTTCTGAGACGAAGTGTCTTCAAGAGATCTGTAGACCATTACGGTAGATCTTCCGAATATCTTAGGACCACGGGTTGCATGCAAAACATACTCGAAACTGACACACACACACACACACACACACACACACACACACACACACACACACACACACACACACACACACACACACACACACACACACACGCATACACACACACACTCGGTGGCGCAGTTGGTAGAGCGCTGGACTGGGAAGTACGATGGTGCTCGCAGTACCCAATTCGAAATTATTTCGGTATCGCTGTGCTTGGGGTCGTTACTCTGACTCTCGTGGGTGGAGAGTTGTGTGTGTGTGTGTGAAAGGTCATAGCATTACCCATAGATCGGTCTTACGAGCTCTGAGCTCTCTTCCGGGAGGGAAATAGCTGTCGATCACGAGTCCAACACGTGATCCAAAGACCAAGGTGAATACACACACACACACACACACACACACACACACACACACACACACACACACACACACACACACACACAAATCACCATCCCATTCTCACGAAATGGGAAGAGAGAAAGCTCTGATAGTTCAATCCCTGTCAGTTGCGGGAAGCCAATTTTTTCCTACCAATGGAAAAACCACGCAGTGGATCCCGGGAATCGAACTCAGGACCTCCTGCTAAGGACCTCCACACAGTGCTACCGCGAGGCCAAACAGAGACTAAACTTTAATGATTCTATATTTCATCCAGACCTACTGACCCGCCCAAATGAATATGCGATTGTACCTTACATAAACAATGAGCGCTAGGCAACAGGTGAATAATATATCATTCACTATATCCCTTTTACATTATATAGATGTGGCGTTGATGCCAGAGACACTCAGACCAAAGGGAACCATGACGGGTGTCTAGACAGTCAAGGACTTTTTATTTTATCATTTCGTTTTATCTCATTTTGTCTTGTTCTATCCTAATCCATTTTATTTTATTCTATTTTATTTTTTGCTTTATTGTATTTCATATTATTTAGTCTTATTTAATTTTAATTTATTTATCTATTTATTCATCTTGTATATATTTTTTGATCATTTTTATTCAATTCAATTTTGTCTTATTCTAATCGATTTTTTCTCCTGTGCTTTGTTTTTTTCATATTACATTATATTTTTTTTATCATAAGCAAATAACCTTATGTTATATTGTCGGCCTGAAGCTTTAAGCAGTATATAGATTTCTTTATTGTATACATGTCTTAGTTATGATATTTTTTGATCGAAGAGGGTCTACCTCGATTAAAGACGAATATTACTTCCTGTGTTATATTCAGTTTGGAATTCATACTTCAACTATAAATTAGAAGAAAATCTAGAAAGTAGATCATCATGTTAGAGCAGAGTTTCTGAACCTTTTCCGACCAATGCACCCTCCTGTTGTCATGTCTAAGCAATCCAGCATCCCTATCTTGTTATTAGAAGGATAAAAGAAAGTGAAATGTACTGTTTGATGATTTATTTTCTTGATTCCTTAGAACTGAAACAAATTGACAATAGTGTTTGTAGAAGAAATAAGAACACCCTAGAAAAATAAAATCATACATACATATACCAAGGCTTTTTCCCCCTTACAAGGGGGGTAGCCAAAAAGAAAAAGGCATAAAATTATTCCCACCCATTCCATCCCTGAATACACTCCACATCCCTCCACCCTCCCTCTAATCTTAGCACCTCCTGAAAAAAAAAAAAAATAGCATGGAAAAATACAAATATGCAAAGCTAGGTAATCAATGATACATATATATCAATGTGATTTTTGTGTGGATCAGTTCCCAACACTCTCTATAATTGATTTCAGCACCCTCAGGGGATGCTTGCACCCTAGGTTGGGAAACGCTGTGTTAGAGGGGGTTCGACAGACACGTGTTTAAAGTGGTGTGAACGTGTGAACGGGGTATTTGGTTGTCGAACACGTTCGTTAAACCCCAAATACCCCGTTCACACGTTCACACATCACTTTAAACACGTGTCTGTCGAACCGCGTTCGACAGAACCGTTAGACTGTGTAAATAGGGTCTAATACGTCACTTTAAAAAAAATGTACTTAGCGTCGAATAGGAAAAATGTATAAGGTGAATTACATTCTAAGTGCCATAAAGTTTTTCTAAAGGAAATGCAACACATTAATTGCAGACTTCTGCAAGTTGTTTTCCGAGCGACTTCGGAAGAACGTATCTAGAAACTAGAAAAGGAATCCAAGAGTTCTAGTTCGAAAAGCGAATAATTTCTCCGGTGGTTGAGGAGGTGGTAGAGGTGGAGAAGGTGGTAGAGATGGAGGAGGAGGTGGAGAGAATAGAGAGGTTGAGATGACAGTCAAACTCAATCTTTGTCAACCCTTTCAACCAGTGGTCCCAAACTTTTTCAGTTTGTTACTCAATTTAACAAACCACATTAAACATGTTACCCTTTTCATAAAATGTAGTTAACATTAATATATATGGCTAAATTAAAACACTAGAGATATTTTCGTTTATTTATTGTATTTGAACTTTGTGCATCTCTAATGACTACTGCCAAAGATGTAGAGAACATCAGTGGGATGGATGGAGTTGCATGCTTTGAAGCTAGTTGAGGAATTCTTGGCTTCTTGATTTTCAGAATTATTATTACTGTCATTATCATTTTTATTATTTTTATTATTATTATTACTATTATTATTATTATCATTATTATTGTTGTTATCGTTATCGCTATCGTTATCGTTATCATTTATGTTGATGTTGATGATAATTAGTGTTTTTATTTCATTTGTTAGTTTATTTGTTTGTTTGTTTATTTTATTTATCTTATTTAATTTATTTTATTTTATTTATCTATTTTATTTTATTTTATTTTCATTTATTTATTTATTTTCATTTATATATTTTCATTTATTCATTTTTTTTTTTTTTTTCACACCTCCATTACCTCTGAAAATTTGTTAAATTACTTCCATGGGGTAATTTACCCCCAGTTTGGGAACCACTGCTTTCAACCATTAGAATTTAAATTGTTACCAGCTTTATCGGCTCTACCTATGAAGACCGTCGGTAGATAAGCCAATAATCCAAGTGAACTGAACGAGAAAATCTGGGGAAAATCTACTTTCCATTGAAAGAAAGTGTTCGCTAGTGCTTATGAATGGTTTTCTAAGTATGGATATCGACCTCAACCCTTTAGCTATAAGAACAGACCATTGCCGTTCAAGTCGACATCGTCCTCAAGAGATTAGATGTTATTCACATGTTCATTCATAACAGAAGCACAGTTGTCCTGCATGAGAGTAGTACATTAGTAATAGTGTTGTTGACAGGTAGATACCCACGAGTCTAAGGACAATACTTTTGTGCCTCTGTGTGTGTGTGTGTGTGTGTGTGTGTGTGTGTGTGTGTGTGTGTGTGTGTGTGTGTGTGTGTGTGTGTGTGTGTGTGCTAATAATAATGATAATGATAATAAAAGGTTTATTTAAATAGCAGTAATACACTGACAATACAATGCAAAAGCTGATTAAAAATATAAAACTTAGAGTATATACACGGTACAAGTTTACATAGAGTGTGTATGTGTGTGTGTGTGTGTGTGTGTGTGTGTGTGTGTGTGTGTGTGTGTGTGTGTGTGTGTGTAGTTGTGTTTATGTGTTAATATGTACGAATGTGCGTGATAATAAGAGAGGAAGACGAGGAAAAATTGTTAAAGAGAAAAAAATATATACGTAGATGTGTTTTGTAACAAATCTCTCATTTTGTGAAAATGAACGCAAGAGGGATCCGTATGTCTCTTCTGTGGTAAAAATCCCGAAGAAAAAGTAAAGACTGATAAACTTCACAAAACTCCTCAGCTTCAGCTTACCTTAACGCAGCGCATAAATCACAAAAGTATAAAACTCCTATTCCTAATTACAGCTTAAATTGGTCTGTCAAGGAATGACTAGAGTAGTCTGTGTGATGGGTAAAGAAAGTGAGAAGGAAATATAGGTTAGGTAAATATGCAAACGCTATCACGGCAGTTTAAGTTAGGTAGCCAAGTCAGTCTTGATTTCTTTAAACTTTCTTATACCTCGACGCTCCATGAGAGACAAACATAGAAAACGGATTTCTCAGTCCCTTTCGTCCCCATTTCGTCACATTTTACAAGACACAGGGGACTTGAATGTCCTTAACAAAATATCAACACAAAAAGAATAATAAAGATTATGGGGTAGGAAAAGATGGTAAGGAGGCACGTACCTGCGGCCGAAGCCCTCACGTTAGCTATATATTCTTGAACGGCTGGGGCATCTTGTTGTCACTGCTTGTTATTGAAGAGAACCCACAATATAGCGAAAGCGAGACCAGG
Source organism: Oratosquilla oratoria (assembly GCF_046742065.1). Lineage (NCBI taxonomy): Eukaryota > Metazoa > Arthropoda > Malacostraca > Stomatopoda > Squillidae > Oratosquilla > Oratosquilla oratoria. Next base: position 32,818,609 of record NC_134820.1, on the reverse strand, counting down.
ACTTCTCTGATTGTGCCACCAACGCACATATGAGGTAAAAATAGAGAAACGAAGAAAACTCGAGGAGGAGGATGAAGACGAAGAAAAAGGGAAGAAGAAGGTGGACGGGAAAAAAGGAGAATTGTAGAGGTAATTGGTACATAGAGAGGGTTAATAGGTGTAACAATTAGAAATAATAGTGTCGAGTCAGAAGAAAGAGGTAAGAGAAAGGTAGAAAGAAATTAGAAGGATTAGAAATGTCTTACCAAGATTAAGAAAATTGCTTGAGGCGGAGGTGAGATTATCATAGGCACTAGAGTAAATGATTACAAGCGATGACCTAAATGGAATGCGTAGATAGACTTGACGTATGAACGAGAAGGCAAATGTTGTGCTGGCATGATTTACTCGTTTGCTTAAGATAGAAATTTAGTTTCTTTTATTAATACTACAATAAAGTTAACTCCATTTTTAGATCTCATTGATTTTTTTTACAATCTTCTTTACGTTAAGAAATATATTCTTGTGACTCGTTCTTTAAGAAAATTCTGCCAAGTTATCGGAAACAGAATCTCATAAAAGAAGGTGTTAAGGGCTGAAGATCCAAGTATGACGTAGATTGGAGGTAGGAAGGAGAAAGGCTGGAATGATTTACTCGTTTGCTTAAGATAAAGATTTAGTTTCTTTTGTAATTACTGCTATAAAGTTAACTCCATTTTATGATCTCATTGATTTTTTTTACAATCTTCTTTACGTTAAGAAAGATATTTTTGTGACTGGAATAACTCGTTCTCTAAGAAAATTCTGCCAAGTTATCGAAAACAGAATCTCATAAAAGAAGGTGTTAAGGGCTGCAGACCCAAGTATGACGTAGATTGGAGGTAGGAAGGAGAAAGGCTGGAATGATTTACTCGTTTGCTTAAGATAAAAATTTGGTTTCTTTGTTATCGGAAACAGAATCTCATAAAAGAAGGTGTTAAGGGCTGCAGACCCAAGTATGACGTAGATTGGAGGTAGGAAGGAGAAAGGCTGGAATGATTTACTCGTTTGCTTAAGATAAAAATTTAGTTTCTTTGTTATCGGAAACAGAATCTCATAAAAGAAGGTGTTAAGGGCTGCAGACCCAAGTATGACGTAGATTGGAGGTAGGAAGGCGAAAGACGGTTCATAGGATGTGGGAGGGACCCGGACAAGAGGAAAGGGGGCGTCTTGAGATTAATGGTGAGGCAGACGGCAACATGAGTTCAAGTAAAAAAGAAAAACCAGATTACTTGGCTCTCGTCAGACTGTTTATTGGCCCGGTTGTCCTCTTTCTCTTTCTGGGCGTGGAAGTGGAGAGGAGAGGAGAGGAGAAGCGGGTAGGATAGGGAAGGGACGAAATGTGGTTCTAGCAAAGAAAGATTGGTGCTTCAGGTCGATTAAGAAGACCCTGGATGAACTGTTGTTCCTCTCTGTCGATGACGTCTTGGAGATAAGGCGAAATAAAATGATTCGGAAGAAGTGTTTTTCAGCACACCCTCTTCTCTTTATCTCTCTCTCACTACCTACCTCTATCTATCTATATCTATCCTATCTATCTATCTATCTCTCTATCCATCTCTCTCTATCTATCCATCTCTCTCTATCTATCTATCTATCTATATATATATGTATATATACATATATATCCATCTCTCTCTCTCCCTCTCTCTCTTTCACACACACACACACACACACACACACACACACACACACACACACACACACACACACACACACACACACACACACACACACACACACACACACTGCAATGCTAGTAATTATTATTGTCCTGATCTATCAAAAAGATAATAAATTTCCTGTGGTACTAATTGACAATACAGAAATACTCTCGGTGAGATATAAACCGCAACTGTGCTCACTTTATTTATTTATTTATTTTATTTTTTTTTTTTTTTTTTTTTTCCCTCCTCGTCAGAGTAGACATCTTGTGAGGAGCATGGAAGTTTTATTAAGTGTAGAACGTTTCACTCGTTGAAGTTTCAGTGAAGAAAACGTTGTACAATTCACAGAGGTTTCATCTTCATAATGGTGTCTAGTCTGACCAGTGTGTTGTAATTGTCATTTTGAGTCATCGTTTCCTTCTGTTTCATGTTTAGGTCCTACTCTTTATCTATTTATAATTCATTCATTTATTTATTCATTTATTTATTTATCTATTTACTTATTTATTTATTGACTTATTTATTCATCTATGTATTTACTTATAATTTATTTATTTATCTATCATCTATTATTTATTTATATATCTATTTTATTTGTTTTATTTATTGATATATATATATATATATATATATATATATATATATATATATATATATATATACATATACATATATATACATATATATATGTCATATATATATATATGTCATATATATATATATATATATATATATATATATGTCATATATATATATATATATATATATGTATATATATATATATTGTTGTTGTTTTTTTGTTGTTTTTTGCATGCCCATCTTTTGTGTTCAAGAACCCTCCTTTTTTAAGTTGTACCGTCATACTATCATCTATTTCTTTAGATATTTGTTATTTATCTGTTCATTATTTTGATTTACTTGATACACTCCTCAATCGTTGGACGTATGCCTTTGGTGTCGTTTTGTAGTCATACCTTTACCTTCATCCCATTTTCTTTCGCTCTTTATCTGGTAGCACTATCTCAAGGCTATTCTTTATTTCAACTTAATCGTTCTTGTCTATATGCATAGGATGCTTCAGCTACTAAAGATGTACGAGTAATCTCAACATAGTACAGTATGACCCACTGGCTGAGCAGATTAGAGCGTCGCTACTTGCGGCGTAGGTCGGGGTCATGGTGGTTCGAACCCTGCTGCTGGCGAGTTGAAGTAAGGGCACTACTACATAGTCTTCCTGATAGCAGGGGGTTGTAACGTTAAACCAAATCTATCATATGATTTTTTATAAGCTGTATTAGCAGTATATGTTAAAGGAACACACATGATTTGTTCGTCTCTATATTCTGTGTTATATTTTAAACTTGTAGAAAATGAAGTCGAATAATTCAATTAAAAAAGTAAAGAAAAGTAGAAAGTCAACAGAATTGTAAATGTTTATGTAGAACACTTAAAATTAGAAAGAATGAATAAAGACGAAGGAAATAATTTAAAGAAAATGAAAAGGAAAAAGGGTAATACAAAGGAAAATAACCCGTATTCTATATTCATCACACCCAAATAGTGATTAAGCATTCTCAAAAAATTCGAACAAAAAATGAAAAATATAAAAGAATATGAGAAAAAAAAACACGGATCTTTGACAAGAAAAATGAATAAAAACCGAAATTCAAAGAAAGAGAATAGTGAGACCTCACTGTTCCCTGTCGAGAAGCCATAGCTAAGCTCTGATTGGAGGCTGCCCGTGTGCGTTCGAGTATGGCGTGTGCGTTCAAGTAGAAACAAAACGGCAAACTAAATATTTACCAGAAAAATGGTCATTTGAGCCCCGAGGCAGGCTGCTGTAAAGTACACATATGCAAATGGTGTCCAAATATTTTCTTCCTTATCGCGCCAAAAGGATGGTGAGGGGAGGTTGGGGGGGGAGTGAAAGAAGTAAACTCCTTTCAACAGAGAGAGAAGCCAGACAAATTCCCCAGACAAGGGGAATCCGCACCTCACGCGCACAATGGGAAACGGCGCAAATTTCACGCAACACCGCAAGTTGGATTTAGTAAATTCGCAAAAGAAATAGATTTTACCTCGAGGTGGGGGAAAAAAACCTTTAGGAGGGTATTACCGAATATCCCTGAATCGCGATATAGTCTTTTAGAGATTCCTATTTGGTAATACCCGCGTACAAGGCGCCATTCTTTCCTAGCGGCGTGATACCTTTTATATCCAGCTACACGCTACTTTTTTGTTTATATATCTAATCATGGGTCTGTTTTATGTAGTTTCTTTATCTTGTTCCGCATTTCACGACTCCCAATATCCTTTTCTACTGATCTCCCTTCCGATGCTCTAGTCCACTGATTCGTTTCCTGATACTAAGTGTTGAATTTCATTTACTCTGGATGTGTAAGCGCATAGGTTTGGTAAACTGATTTCGGCTGTATGCAAACACAATCTCCTCGGCTTGTCAACAATGTTTTTTTGTCATAATTCATCACTCTCCTCTTTAATCTACTGTTACCCAATTAATTCGAGTGAAGTCTTTAATAGTAATATACCACTATAACAGTGATGATAATATCAGTGATAGGTACTGTATAGTGATAGTAACGATGGTGATGGTGATGATGATAGTAATATTAATAAGGCTACTATCATTATCATTATTATAGTAATGATAAAAAAAAAATTAGCTGTGACTTCACAAGTAGATAGATAAGACAATTCCCGCTGCCACTGGGTGAGGTCTTCATCCTTGTTGTAGTTTCTGGAACTTTTCAAAAATGTCTCCGAGGGGAAGGAAATCAAAATTTTTAGTAGATCTGAGAACACAACTTTGTCTGTCATCCTGTCTGTCTGTCTATCTGTATGCCTCCCTGCTGGTTACAAAGAAGTTTTCATTTTCCTATTGGTTGCTTGCATATTTTGTGAATCACGTTTTGTTTGTGATTTCTTCACACACACACACACACACACACACACACACACACACACACACACACACACACATACACACACACATATATATATATATATATATATATATATATATATATATATATTTATATATATGTACACACACACACTTCGTATCAGTTTCCGTATATGTCTCCGACGAGCGCACTGTCAGTCTCGTTCGTGATGACATGGAGTTAAAAGTAAAAAAAAAAAAAAATAATGTGGTTGAATATATATATATATATATATATATATATACATATATATATATATATATATATATATATATATATATATATACATTATATATATATATATATATATATATTGTATGATTGTATAAATACGAAATGGTGAATTGTTTACGAATGTATGTATGTATGTATGTATGTACGCACGTATGTATGTACAGACAATACACGTGTGGTTAAGTAATTCTTACCAATTAACATTTTCAAACATCTGCTTTGCCAAATAACAGACCTTAGAAATGTTCATTTTTTCGTAGTTAGGTTTCAGCGTGTGTACCCAATAACATTATTCGTAGGTAGGTTTCAGCATGCCCACGCAATGATAATACAAATAAAGGCCTTCGGAACGTTATATTGTTATCGGGTAGTCTTGTTATTGGTTAAATGCATGTATCGATTTTTCCCAATAAGTTCTTCTTTGTTGTTTATATTTGCGGAGATCAAACAATGACATTCTGATAATTGCTTTTATTCGGGGGAGGGTGGATCGGTAGGGAATAAGAATTTATCAGTGATAGATCATGTGTATATGAATGAATGATGGTTCTGTGTTGGAGTTTGTATTGTTAATCGTTATGGTAAAAAACTACTGCGCAAGAAAACGAATTGTATTGGTAAACCTTAATAATCAGTTAACCAGGTGGAGCTGGTTCGCCATTTCGCATGCCGGTCCCAAGCCCGGATAAAGGAGGAGGGCTGGGAGGACAGGCTTAGCAAGCCGCTCCCGTAAAAATAGTCATTGCTCAAGAATCTCAGATCGCCGACAAGCCTAAAGCCTAACAGCCTACCGGGAGATGGGTGAGAGAATATATATATATATATATATATATATATATATATATGTATATATATATATAATTTTTCTTTTTTTTTTCTTTTTTTTTTGCCAGATGAGGTGAAGATACTCAGTGGTGGGTCACTCAAAGATTAATGCAGTTGCTTTTTGAATAAAATCTATATTTTTCTTTAGGTAATGTGATTTGAAATTCATCGCGCTATTTCTTGGGCTTCCACCATCATTCTCTCCATTCCTCCCTTTCTCTGAGAAACTCTTCTTTCGTGTCGTTTTCTATGTGACAATTAAGTTTCAAGATTTAGCCTTTTCTAAGACATACAAGCATACACACACACACACACACACACACACATACACACACACACACACACACACACACACCTATATACAAAGCCACGCAATCTTACACTCCCAATATCCAATCAACACAGCGAACATCACAAAACAATTTCTCCAAATGACCTATGGGTAACCCTGTTAGCCATTTCCGGATATCTTGATGCCACGGGTAGGCGGAGCTTCAAGAATTTGTAAGCGGAGCTTCAAGAATTTGTGGGCGGAGCTTCAAGAATTTGTAGGCGGAGATTCAAGAAGTTGTACGCAGAGCTTTAAGAGTAAGTAGCTGGAGCTTCAAGAAGAAGTAGACGGAGCTTCAAAAAGAAGAAGCTTCAAGAGTAAGTAGATGGAGCTTCAAGAATAAGTAGATGGAGCTACAAGAAGTAGAGAGAGCTTAAAGAAGTAGTAGATGGAGCTTCAAGAAGTAGATGGAGCTTCAAAAAGAAGTAGATGGAGCTTCAAGAACAAGTAGGTGGAGCTTCAAGAAGAAGTAGATGGAGCTTCAAGAAGAAGTAGATGGAGCTTCAAGAAGAAGTAGATGGAGCTTCAAGAAGAAGTAGATGGAGCTTCGAGAAGAAGTTGATGGAGCTTCAAGAAGAAGTAGATGGAGCTTCAAGAAGTAAGCGGATCTTCAAGAAGTAAGCGGAGCTTCAAGAAGAAGTAAATGGAGCTTCAAGAAGTAGATGGAGCTTCAAGAAGTAGATGGAGCTTCAAAAAGAAGTAGATGGAGCTTCAAGAACAAGTAGGTGGAGCTTCAAGAAGAAGTAGATGGAGCTTCAAGAAGAAGTAGATGGAGCTTCAAGAAGAAGTAGATGAAGCTTCAAGAAGAAGTAAGCGGAGCTTCAAGAAGAAGTAAATGGAGCTTCAAGAAGTAGATGAAGCTTCAAGAAGAAATAGATGGAGCTTCAAGAAGAAGTAGATGGAGCTTCAAGAAGCAAGAGGAAATTCCAGAAGAAGTAGGCGGAGCTTGAAGAAGAGGTAGGCGGAGCTTCAAGAAGAAATAGGCGGAGCCTCAGGAAGTGGGCGTGGCTTGTCTGCCAGACTGTCGCGAGCTGATTCAAGCGAAGGTTGGAGATTTCGGATGCTGACTGAATGACACTGAGAAGCACTCCTCCACAGGGAATAGAGTGAACGTTTACGAGTTCCCATGACGCAATTAGAGGCGGCGGGGACGAAAGAATTCGGGAAAGAACCGAAAGAAATGAAAAAGTTGCAGCGCAACATGCTCCCGAAATGACTCTGGATGTTGCCATCGTTTTTTTTTTTTTTTTTTTTTTTTTTGAGAGAGAGAGAGAGAGAGAGAGAGAGAGAGAGAGAGAGGTACACTTTTCTATGATCTTGACTCGGGCCTTATCAAGAACTTTTGGATAAAAAAATGACGTCACAGGTTGGTTATCTAGTAGTCATAATAGAAAATAACACACAACTGCATTTGACTCTCCTCAACAATAGGATATACAGAATAGATAAGTAAATGGAATGAATAGATTGTAAATAGACAACACAAACAGATACGGTTATATACATAAGAACTGATTATATGAAAAAGACAAATCAACCAAAACTAATACGGCATATTCCAAATGTGTTTTCTAAATCATATAATTTCGAAAACAACATAACTTGTGTTTTGAAAGCCAAAGAGTGGAAGACACGATTTTTTTTCTTAAATGTCACTACAATACCATAAACACTTTTGCTGCAGTGATATACAATGAAGACTTTATTATACAAAAAAAAAAAAATAATAATAATAATAATATATCTTTTTAGTTCCGGAGTGGACAAAAGGAGTGAAGGAGTTTCATCGGACCGTTACCCCCATTCAGACCAATATAGTCTTTCTGTTTCTTATTTTCCACCCATTTCTTGGGTAGCCTTTTCGTTTCAAATATGCCAGCTACTTTAATAGTCTCGTTGGATATATATATATATTAACACATAAGCGCACATACAAACATATAGAACCACACACACATACACACACACACACACACACACACACATATATATATATATATATATATATATATATATATATATATATATATATATATATATATATATATATATATATATATATATATATTATATATATATGACACATGCACACACAGACACAATCATATAGACACATACTGTACACACACACATATAGACACATAAACACACACGTACACACACGCACGCACACACACACACACACACACACACGCATGCACACACACACGCACGCACACACACGCACGGACACACACACACACACACACACACACACACACACACACACACACACACACACACACACATCCAAACAAGCGCTGACTTTCATTTGTTGGCGGTTGGTCGAAAAAGTATTTTTCAGTCGTTGTGTCTGTGATGCGACTTTCGCTTTGGGCAAATTTGTCCTCCTCTTGTTTATTTGTTCAACATTTTTTCGTCTTCTTTTTTTCCTCCACAGTCCTGTCCATTTACTTGTTAGTGTGGCTGTTCATTTGTTCTGCAATTTCATGGGAGCCTGTGCTGGTGCTGCTGATGTTTTTGTTTGTTCTGTTCTTTTCTTACTCTCTATGTTTCTATCTCCCATTTCGGTGCCATCTGTGTATTTGTTTACAGCACGAGTCGATTTTACTTCAATATGTACTGCGGATATGACTTTTTGTACTTAACAACATGCACACATGTAAACACACATTTGCGTGGATGGATATATATATATATATATATATATATATATATATATATATATATATATATATATTGGAACCACTGACGACCTTAGGAGGCTACAATTGCTTGAAGCATTCCATATGAGAGACAAAGCACCAGTCATTAATATCCAATCTAATATGACTTCTAGTATTCCATTGTTTTTCTCGCGCCCGAGGAATCGTAACTTACCCCTCCTCCCTCCCTCTTAACCTCCTCCCCCCCTTCTCCTCCCCCTCCTCTCCTTTCACCTCCACCTCCCCCTCCACTTCCTCCTCCTTGCACTCCTCCCCTTGCACCTCCACCTTCCCCTCCTCTTCCTCCTCCTTCCTTTTCTCTTCTTTTTCCAGCTCCTCCCCTCACTCTAGTAACCACTCCCTGCTCCCCTGACCTCTACGGTCACATTATTGGCCCCTTTGTGTGTCTCCCACCAGTCACACACACACACACACACACACACACACACACACACACACACACACACACACACACACACACACACACATATATATATATATATATATATATATATATATATATATATATATATATATAACGCTCAGTACATCTCATGCTCGTAATTTTTCACACATACCTTTTGAATGTAGGTACCCACTTTCTTGGCACTTTCTTGCATTGTATCTTTCCCACTTGTTTCTAAAATTGTTCTTACATTTTACTTGTTACTGTGTGAATTGTTTTGTAGCTTATTCTACCAGAATTGTACTGCACCATACATCACCAGAATTATCCATGTATAATTTATTTTTGTACAATTGTCATCATTGCCGTATTTGATTATGCGCTTATTGTTATTGGAGTCTACTCTTGAAAATGTCTTTCTTAAGATGAAACGTCGAGCTCTACAATTAAAGGAAACGAAATGGAAACCTAATTTCTGTTCACCCGGTTAATGGCAAAACTTTAATAAGGAAAATTGAAAATACGAGAAGAAAACTAAATAACTACTACAGTGCTGTCGTTTTTTATTCTACGT
>NC_134820.1:32801386-32803886 GCF_046742065.1 Oratosquilla oratoria | reverse complement strand
ATATATATATATATATATATATATATGCATATATATACATATATATATATATATATATATATATATATATATATATATGCATATATATATATTTAATCAACCACAATACACTTCAATTCCAAGCCATCGACATCGAGAGACTCGAGGAGGCCAACATGTAGGAATTGAAACGTGTATGTTGGCCTCCTCGAGTCTCTCGATGTTGGAGGCTTAGAATTAAAGTGTGATGTGGTTGATAAATGCAAATTTGTTCACTGGGACCCATTCAGCGTTGCACACACACACACACACACACACACACACACACACACACACACACACACACACACACACACACACACACACACACACACACACACACACACACACACACACACACACACACACACACACACACACATGAAAAGTGAACGAAAATGATGAATATAATGCATCGCTCACGAGAATAAACTTTTTTTTATACATGAGACATGTAGCAAGGTCGAGTTCTAAAATGAAATTATGTAAATAAAAGTTTTTGAGAAAAGGTTCTATTTATGAAGAAGTGGCTTGGAAGGGGTTGAGCAAGAGGAGGAGGAGGAGGAGGAGGAAGAGGTGGAGGAGGAAGAGGAGGAGAGAGAGATTTTGGGTTATAAGGAGGTCGGAGACTTCTGCCGAAAGAATTGGAACAAATTTTAAAAACAAATTTATTGAGAAAAGGAGACGAGAAATAAGAATAAAATTGGTAATGAGTGAGTCGTCATAGCAAGGGCAAGTGGTAGTCACTGGTGACCCTTTCAGGATACTTTGGTTCGAAACAAAATCGATAACAAACGCTCCACAGCGTTTTTTTTATTATTTTTTTTTTTATGTGGAAGTCCCATAGGCAGGGGATCACCTATGGCAAAAGTCATCACCTGTGCCCTTTGTGCTAGGATCACAAATACAAGTGTTAGTCATAGGATATATCCATAAAAAAAAAATCCTAGGTCTTCTGTTTTAACCTGGAATATGGTCTTCCAGTCCATACCTGGAACACTAAAATGCAAATCAAAAGACTTACTCTGTTATGTGTGATGCCAAGAAGATGTGCAAAATAGCTTAGTAATGCGATAGAATAGAATAGAATGAAATAGAATAGAATAGAAGAAAATAGAATAGAATAGAAAAAAATAGAATAGAATAGAACAGGACAGAATGAAATATAATAGAGTAGAATAGAATAGAATAGAACAGAACAGAATGAAATAGAATAGAGTAGAATGAAATAGAATAGAATAGAACAGAACAGAATGAAACAGAAAAGAATAGAGTAGAATGAAATAGAATAGAATAGGGTAGAATAGAATATTTAAATAAAATGAAATAAAAGAAAATGAAATAAAGAAGAGAAGACGAAAAAACAGGTAGACGAGCTGCTAAAAAAATATAAAGTTTTACTAAAATTGGGCCTGTTCTGGAGAACAGAATAGAATAAAACATTTAGATAAAATAAAATGAAAAGTTAAATGAAAGAAAAGAAAAGAAAATGAATAAAACAAATAGACAGAAGGGCGGCTGGAGAAGAAAACAGTTTAACCCGAACTTGGGCCCGTCCTGGAGACTAGGTACCGGCCTCTCGGTCCTGCACACTCGATCAAGGTGTAAAGAGATATGAACGTTGAGATATCAATGAGTATCTAACCACAGTGACAATATTGTTATTTTTAATATATATCATCCATATTAGATATCTTTAGTGTAAGATGTGTTTGGTAATGCTACTACAACAGGGCACGTCGTTTACAAAACGACACGTAAGAGATTAGACTAATACGTTACAAGAAAATGCAACACAAACAAGAGATTGCATCGCCAATACATACGACCCGAACATTAAAAGATAAAGTAAACAAAGGACGACAAAAGAAAAGGATACGAGGTTGGAGGAGTGGACAAAACATCACGTAAAGGTAAAATTACAAGAGAACGGTAAAATATAAGGTTCTCGTAAATAAGGCGACGGTTACGAAAGACAAATGGTATGAGAATACATAGATAAGATAACGAAGAAACATGGGAACCAATAATAGTTAGGAATACGAGAAGGGTGGATGTGAGAGAGAAAGGAAGAGAGGAAGAAGGGAGGTAAAGAGTAAGTAGGAGGAAAAAGGCAAGAGGAAAGAGAGGAGAACAAGAAGAAAAGGGAATGGAAAAAAGAGAAGATAAAGGAAAGAGAATTGGTATAGAAGAAAAAGGGAGATAGAATAGGTTGATAGAAATAGAACAAAAAAGAGGAGGAAGAAAATAGATAGAAATAAAGAGTACAGGAAAAGAGAAAAAGAGTTAACAGAATATGATAGAGAGGATAGACGACGTTAGCACGAATGTTAGGAAAAGGAAAGGAAACCACAAAGGCACATCAAAAAAAGAGTTTAAACCTACTCAGCACTGAATCCTACTCTTTACTGAATGAAATAATCTGGCATCATAAAACCAGAGGGGATAAACTGAAAATGCTAGGCAGCTCCACCCTAAAATG
>NC_134820.1:32773886-32796386 GCF_046742065.1 Oratosquilla oratoria | reverse complement strand
AAATTTCCTGGGTAGTTTATATGGAAGAAATAAAACATTAATAGTAATAATAAATTAATAAACCAAACAATCAATCAAAAAATAAACGAAGTTTAAACTTTCACCCATCTCTATTTTTTCTAACTAAAAAAAGAAAAAGAAAGAAAAAAATACAATGGTCATTGGAAGTGGCTTAATACCCAAAGGCAATGAGAGTGGTCAACCGCAGGCGATCTACCCTACATAGCCTTGCTAATAACGTTCTCCATATTTCATATAAGTGTTGATAAGAATCTCCCATTTTCGTTCACTGTCTACTCTAGGTCAAAGGGTTAAACTTATTCCTTAATGCATGGGAAGCTACAGTTCAGAAAGACAGCTACTGAGCTAATAATAAAGAAAACGAACGAAAAGTAGCGGGTAAGTTACACAGAAGAAATAATTGGTCAGCTTATGCCGACAGAGTGATTCAACATATTCACGGCCAAAAGATTAAACGAGAAGAAAACGGAAACGAGTCTTGGGATGAAAGGAAAACGAGAAGAGCGTTTACCTACCCCCCCCCCCTACAACCCCCTACCCCTCCCCCCTCCCCCACCTCCTCCCCCGCATTGTCTAGACTCTCACTTTGATCAATACAGAAATCAAGATAAAAGGACGGTTGGTTGGTGAGGGGAGGAGAGGAAGAGGAGGAGGAAGGGAAGAGGAGGATAGGGTTGGGAGGAGGAGAGAAAGGGGAAATGGGGGTGGAGGTACTGGATGTAAGGCTGAGTGGAATAAGAGGGAAAACAGATATTTGATATATAGAGAGCGCAGGTTGGTAAGGATAGTGGGAAAGAACAGTGAAGATACGTACATTGAAAAGGGTCGTATATTTTTATCAGTCTTCTAGTCAGATAAAAAATGGGATGAGATTAGGTCAGATAGGGAGATGATTGCGGTGAGAAAGATAAGGAAGTCTTTCATAGAAGTAGGATAACAAATCAGAGCATAGATAAGGAGTTTGGGAGAGATAGGAGATGAGAGAATATGTAGGAAGTTGAGAGAGACAGAAGGTTATGCAAAGAGGAAAAGGAAGAAAGAGAGTAAAAGAGAGAGAGACATGCGGATATATAAACAAAGAGACAGGCAGACAGACAGCTAGAGGAAATGATAAACAGAGACAGACAGACAGACAGACACGTAGAGGAAAAGATAAACAGTCAGAGAGACGCAGACAGATTAACAAATAGACAGACAGTCAGAAGGCAAACAGGAAGACAAACACACAAGCAGACAGTCAAAAGGCAGAAAGGTTGAAAGGCAGGCAGACATACAGACAGGCAGACAGATGGACAGACAGACAGAAAGAGAGACAGACAAATAAACAGACAGACAGGCAGACAGACAGGCAGGCAAGCAGGTACACACACTCACACACACACACACGTACACACACACACGTACACACACACACACGCACGCACGCACGCACGCACACACACGCATGTATGCAGAGTCACGGACACACACATGCACAGATATACATGGACAGACACACAGATACAGAGGCACAAACACATATACTCATTCATACAGTAAAACCAGATAGAGAGTTGCTGAATGAACGGGCGAGTGAGTCAGTAAATTTTGTGAAGAAATGAGTAAAAGAATGCGTGGGTAAGTTAGTGAGTAAAAAAGGGAGAGACTGAGCAACTCCTTCCCCCTTAGGCGTTGTCACTCTCTCTCTCTCTCTCTCTCTCTCTCTCTCTCTCTCTCTCTCCATTACTCCCTACTCCCTTCCTGTACTCCATATCTTGGGAGGGGAAGGGGGATGGGAGGCGGAGGAGGAGAGGAGGGGGGGGGGAAGGGAAGGGGGAGGGGGTAACGTTGGAGGAGGGGAGGGGGGAGGGGGAGGGGGGAGGAGGGGAAGGCGGAGGAGGAGAGGGAACTGGAGGGGAAGGCGGAGGAGGAGGGAGAGGGGGAGGGGAAGGGGGAGGAGGAGGAGGAGAGGTAGGAGAAGGAGGAGGGAAGGGGGAGGGGGCGGGGGAGGTGGGTTGTCATTTTATCTGGCATCACCATTCATCTCTCTTTGGTCAGTAGAGTGGCCGCTGTCAGAGGAAGAAAACCCGAAGGAGTTTCTAGTGTGAGTTCTCCTCCAGGTAGTCTTAGGTGATGGGTTCCTCTTCGGTGTAATTTCTTTACCAAATATTCTTCTTCTTTTTCTCGAAGTTTTTGTATTCACTTGAATGGACATATAACCATAATGATGTCATGTCTGTCAGTTGTTGTTTTATTTATTTATTTTATTTATTTATTTATTTATTACTTTTTTTTTCACTAATCCTTTTCATTTGTTTGCATTGTTTTTGTATAGGAGGGGGGTATGAGATTTTATTTATTTATTTATTTATCTATTTATTCATTCATTTTAATTTATTTTATTTTTATTTTAATTTATCCATTTATTTTTATTTATTTATTTTTTATTCATTCATTTATTGTTATTATTATTTTTTTCTTCTAAATACTAAGGGTTTACGGGCACTGAAAAAGGTTAAGAACGACCGAGTCTAGTGTGATCCCTCAAATAAAGGTCACTATTCAATGGTAATAAGTCATCATAAAGAAGATGAAATAATAATAATAATAATAATCATTATCATTATAATCATCGTCGTCGTTGTCGTCGTCGTTGTTGTCGTTGTAGTCGCTGTCGTCGTTGTCCTCGTCGTCGTTGTCGCTGTCGTCGTCGTCTTCGTCGTCGTCGTCGCACATCGAGGGGTACGATGTTTTCCGCAAACATTCGGTCAACTGCTCACGTCGGACACTGTGTTTCGATTTCCTTCGTGTTGAGCTTTCATAATGTTTCACGTACGTTGTGTTCATCTCCTTTCATTCCCAGTATCTTCAGGTATCTGCCTTCGATTGACCAATATTTTTTGACATCATTTATATTGTCAATATTCTTTTATTATTGACAATCTTCCCGTCACTCGAATTATTGGTATAAATATCACACAATCTTTTCAAGCCTTGCTATAGAGTCAATAGACATCGGATCGGTTGCGCGTGTTTGTGCCTTTGAAAAACATAGATTTACTAAAGAGACGGATCTCGCACTTTCTCTCTCTCTCTCTCTCTCTCTCTCTCTCTCTCTCTCTCTCTCTCTCTCTCTCTCTCTCTCTCTCTCTCAAAGGATTACAAAGGCGGAGCATGCTGACAGGAGACATTTTGGTCCATAACTAGGTCGGATGCGAGAAAATATATATATAATAATGCTAAAAAATAAAAAAGTCAAATAAAATAAGATTTATGATAGTATAAATAATAATAAATAAAATAAATAAATAGGTATAGTCAAATACTAAACAAACAGGTAAATAGTGAATAATAATAGATTGACAGATAGATAATGATAAATGAAAATCATGCAATTAATAAATAAACATATTTTTTCTTTCCTTTGCTCTCCCTCCATATAACCGCAATACAATTAATCTATCTCTAGGATTAAGAATATCATTTAATCTTTATATGTTAAAGACAGATTGAACATTTTTAGAAGCTCTGCCATGGGATTCGAACCCTGACCCGTGCGTCCATAATCACGAGGACAAGACGCTAGCAACCATGCTACATGTCCTTTTGAATCATCACACGTAGCTCAGTTGCTAGCGTCTTGTCCTCGTGATTATGGACGCACGGGTCAGGATTCGAATCCCATGGCAGAGCTTCTAAAAAAAATTTAATCTTTATATCTAGCTTTCCGACGATTTTCCTTTATAATTCCCTTAAGCCCAATTCTTTCGTACCACGTATCAATGTTCCTTTTAATCTGCCTGTTGCCAGTTGATTTTATTCGTGTGTGCCTAAGTCTTTCATATGAATAAAATCAATAAAGGATTACAAAGGAAGAGCATGCAGACAGGATTTCTTTTGGTCCATAACTAGGCCGGACGCAAAAAAAAAAAAAAAAAAGAGAAAAAAAAAAAAAAAATATATATATATATATATATATATATATATATATATATATATATATATAATGATAGATAAATAAACAAATAAATAAATGACAATTTTAATATAAATAATAAATAAAAGTAAATAAACATAATAAGTAAATAAATACATATATTAGTTGATCCAAAATATATACACTGGCGGCGCAATGGGAACCCAGATGGTCTCGTATTCGCTTAGTTCTGAGTTCGAATCCCGCACTCTTCTCCAATTCAAAGCAGTCATTGCAAACGTGACGCCTTTGGTCCCAGTTACGCGCCTCCCGGCGTATGCTCCTTACGATCCACAATATATACTACACCATAGAGTTTAAGGGCGTAACAGCGATAGAATTAGTCCTCTGGGACTAACAAGAATGTTTCGGTTGAATAGGAGTGTGTAATTTAGGAATGAACGTGAAAATGTAGAGGAAAGAAAGGAGGGATCTTTACCATTTTACGGCATGCAGTTGATTTCAACAACTTGAGGTAAGAAATTAATATAAATCTGAAAATTAAGCTTACTTAACCTAGCCTAACCTAACCTGACCTAACATAATCTGACCTAACCTGACCTGACCTAGCATAACCTAACCTAAACTAATCTAACCTAACCTAACCTAACCTGACCTGACGTAACGTGACCTAACCTGACCCGACCTGACCTAACCTAAACTGACCTGACCTAACCAAACCAAACCTAACCTGACCTTGCCTGACCTGACCTAAAAATTCTGCATGCTGTAATATGGAAAAGACCCGAAGGGAGAAAGAGGGACAGAAGAATCAGAAAGGAAAAGGGAGGGAAAGTAGATGGAGAACTAGGTAGAAGAAAGAATAAGGAGGAGGAGGAGGAAATTAAGAGAGAAGACGGAGAGAGGAAGAGAGAGAGGAGGAGGAAGGGAAAAGGGAGGACAACAAGTGTGAGGAATTGGGAGAGGGATCAATAGGGAGGAGGATAAAGGGAGAAAAGAAGAGAGAAAGAGAGAGAGGATATGAAAAGAGGAGGGGGAGAAAGGAGAGGCAGGAAGAGGACAAGAAGGGAAAGGGAGAAAGAGAAAGAGAAAAAGAACGAGAAAGAGAGAAAGAAAGAGAAAGAGAGCAAAACAGAGGGACGAAGAAGGAGAAAGAAAGACAAATGGAGGAAAGGGAGAGAGAACGAGAAAGGGAGAAGGGGAAGGTAAAGGAAAGAGAGGAAAGGAAAATGAAAGGAAGGGGAGGGAAGGGAAGGACGTAGAGGTAAGGAAGGAAGATAAAAGAGAGATGAATGTAGGATGAGGGATGGAGAGGTAGGTAGAGAGAGAGGGAGGATGAAGGGGAGAGATGGAGAATGGGAGTTGGGGAGAGGGAAAGGGAGAGAGGGAGAGGGAGGTGAGGGACGTGGGAGGAAGGGAGAAAGGCAGAGAGGGAGAGAGCAAGACATCTGTCAATCTTTACATCTCAATTTCTTGGGCCACCGGCGTAATCCGTCCTCATAAGTTGTTCGATCGGAAATTTTGAATAATTTTCTTTTCCCAGATTGATGATTTTTTTTTTTTTTTTTTTTTTTAGATAAATCGTACCCGACCTTCTATCCAATCTAAACACGTTTTGTGATCGTTTGATTTTTTTTTTTTTTTTTTTTTTTTTGAGATAGTATATTGACATAAGATTTCATTCAGTTTGGTCGTGGTCCACGCAAAGAACAGTTTCTTGAAGGACCGCGACCCCGCGTTAATCTTGTCTTACATCATCCGGACTGTCTCCATGTTGGAAACATGTCATCTTTTGAGTATAAATTGCATATTTCATTAAAGTAGTATCAAGTATCATTACATTTTTCTACAAATTTCTCTTGTTGGAAGCTTCTTGGAAAGAAATTATATAATCATTATATTTGCAATGATGATGCACACTCGCGCATATTACAGACACTCTTCCTTGCCAGTTTTGGTGTTTATGATTGGTGGTTGTTGTTGTTGTTCTTCTTCTTCTTCTTCTTCTTCTTCTTCCCAATGTCGGTGTTTATGATTGGTTCTTCTTCTTCTTCTTCCTCTTCTTCCTCTTCTTCATTTTCTTCTTCTTCTTCCTTTTTATTTCTTCTTCCTTTTCCTTCTTCCTTTTCCTTCTTCTTCCTTTTCCTTCTTCTTCCTTTTCCTTCTTCTTCTTCTTCTTCTTCTTCTTCTTCTTCTTCTTCTTCTTCTTCTTCTTCTTCTTCTTCTTCTTCTTATTCTTCTTCTTCTTCTTCCTTTTCCTTCATCTTCTTCCTCTTTTTCCTTCGTCTTCTTCTTCCTTTTCCTTCTTTTTTCCTTTCTTCCTTCTCCTTCTTCTTCTTCTTCTTCCTTCTTCCTTTTCCTTCTTCTTCTTCCTTTTCCTTCTTCTTCTTCTTCTTTCCACTTCTTCCTTTTCTTCTTCCTTTTCTTCTTACTTTTCTTCTTCTTTCCTTTCTTCATCTTCTTTTCCTTCTTCCTTTTCCTTCTTCTTCTTCTTCTTCTTCTTCTTCTTCCTTTTCTTCTTCTTCTTCTTCTTTCTTCTTCTTCTTCTTCTTCTTCTTATTCCTTTTCCTTCTTCTTCTTCCTCTTCTTCTTCTTCTTCCTTTTCCTTCTTCTTCCTTTTCCTTCTTCCTTTTCCTTCTTCCTTTTCCTTCTTCCTTCTTCCTTTTCCTTCTTCCTTTTCCTTCTTCCTTCTTCCTTTTCCTTCTTCCTTCTTCCTTTTCCTTCTTCCTTTTCCTTCTTCCTTTTCCTTCTTCCTTTTCCTTCTTCCTTTTCCTTCTTCCTTCTCCTTCTTCCTTCTTCCTTCTCCTTCTTCCTTCTCCTTCTTTTTCCTCCTCTTCTTCTTCTTCCTTTTCCTTCTTCTTCCTTTTCCTTCTTCTTCCTTTTCCTTCTTCTTCCTTTTCCTTCTTCTTCTTCCTTTTCCTTCTTCTTCTTCCTCTTCTTCTTCTTCTTCCTTTTCCTTCTTCTTCTTCCTTTTCCTTCTTCTTCCTCCTTTTCCTTCTTCTTCTTCTTCCTCTTCTTCTTCTTCTTCTTCCTTTTCCCTTCTTCTTCTTCCTTTTCCTTCTTCTTCTTCCTTTTCCTTCTTCTTCTTCTTCCTCTTCTTGTCCTCTTTCCAAAATAGAGAATGTCGTCCTCTTTTTTTATGTCGATTCAAAGGTCTCTTCATTCTGATGTAAAACCTCGTTATACAATCACTTTTGTCTTGCCAATTTTGATGTTTATTATTGTTTTTTTTTCAAAATGGAGAACTTAGTCCTCTTTTTTATGTCGACCCCAAGGTCTTTTCATTCTGATGTAAAACCTCCTTATACAATCATGTAACCTTTCTCACTTTCTTAAAGCTTACTTTTTCATGATTCAGGTTGATACAGTATAATCATCATTTATAAATCCAGGACATCCACGAAATCAAGGTTACTTAAGTTAAACTGATTTAACACGAAATCGTTATTCAACGCTTCCATGAAAGCTCTACCTTAATTGTAAATTTGCTTCAAACTTCAATGAAATTGTAAAACTCCTTGCATTATTTCATCTCTATATTTTTATACTCAATTATTGGAATATAAGTTATCTATAACCATACAAAGGATTAAGGATTACAAAGGCAAAGCATGCCGACAGGAGACCTTTTGATCCATATCTAGGTCGGATGCAAAAAAAAAAAAAAAAAAATCATTAATAATGTAGTATAGTTCTTGTAGTGTGTATATGTATATGATGGTGGTGGTGGTGATGATGATGATGAATGTATATCACAATAAAGTAATGTCCTAGCACATTGGTAAAATTATACTAATGACCCACTTTCGGAGAAGAATAGGCGAAAGTAAAGAGATCGATCACAGATAGTGATCGAAATATACGGATTTCTTTACTTTCGCCTATTCTCTAAAACTGGGTCATTAGTAAAATGAACGTATATATATATATATATATATATATATATATATATATATATATATATATGTGTGTGTGTGTGTGTGTGTGTGTGTGTGGTGTGTGTGTGTGTGTGTGTGTTTGAATGCTAAAGTACAAGTAGCATCAATGATTTTAAGAGAACATTGCTCTCTCTAAACCTTCTTTTTTCTTTAATGTTCAAGCTTTGAAGGAAAATGCAAAAGGCTTCAGAATGTAAATTCATTTATACCGACAGCTGTTTCACCCGAGTTACCTCTCCCCGCCACATCTATTTCGCTCTATATACCTTTGTAATCTGTATCGTACATTGTATTACCCTGAAGATGTCCATATGGAATGGTGGAGACAGCTGTCTGTATAAATGGATCTACATTCTGAAGCCATTTGCATTTTCCCCAAAGCTTGAACTATGAAGGACAAAGAGAATATAGAGTGTTAGAGAAATGCTCTTTTAAAATAATTGATGCCACTTGTGCTTTAGCATTCAACAGAAATTACATACGAGAAAAACTATGCCCAAAAGTTATATGTATATATATATGTATATATATATATATATATATATATATATATATATATATATATATAATGTGTGTGTGTGTGTGTGTACAACACTAAATGGGTCCCAGCAGTGAACAGATATACGTTTTTATCAACCGCAATACACTTTAAGTTACTAACACTTGTCATGTGCTAGTCTGGGTTCGAGTCCTTGGCCGTACCACGTTTCAATTTTTTTTTTGCATGCTGGCCTCCGCGAGTCTCTCATTGTTGATGTCTTACAATTAAAGTATATTGTGATTGATTATATATATATATATATATATATATATATATATATATATATATATATATATATATATATAGTAAGGACCTCTTCCAAGGGATATATCCTTAGTTATTCGTGTATAGAATCTGTCGGAGATATGGAAGTCTCTGGGTTCAATCTGCTCCGCTAGAGCATCATCGGTTGTGACTACAGAAACCATCTGTGGGAGGTCTCTGACCTATTGGAGATATTACGCTCCTTCCTGTGCGCTCGATTGCCAGCTACAGTTTCTATCAGGTTTTCTTCCAAAGTCCTGAGATGCTGGTTCAAGGTACCTCTCTAGATTACACGGTCTGCTGCAAGGTCTTCCCAGGAATCGACGTCAGTGACCTCAAATTATTCTTGTAGACATCTTTGGACCGCAATTGTGAACGGCCAGTGGCATTTCTCCCAGAAGCTAATTCTCCAAAGAAGATGTATTTGGGGATACGGCCGTCCTCCATAGGATAAGCATATCTAAGTCAGTATATATATATATATATATATATATATATATATATATATATATATATATATATATATATATATATATATGTATGTATATATATATATGTATATATATATGTATAATATATGTATATATATATCATATATATATATACACATTATATATATATATATATATATATACATGCATGAGAAATCACATAAACTCGTGATTCTAAATATGCGGAAAAACCACCAAGGAAAAAGAAAAACTGATGACCAAGCGCTTTCGTCTATTCAGGCATCTTCAGGGTACATGTACCCTGAGGATGTGTGAATAAACGAAAGCGCTTGGTCATCAGTTTATCTTTTTCCTATGTGGTTTTTCCGCATATATATACATATATATGATATATGCACATAATCACACAAGAAACCCACAGCCAGAGTAAATAAACTTCAAATTAAAAAAGATTCTATATTTCGGCTACCAACTGAAGAGGGCTACAGTTGGTAGCCGAAATATAGAATCTTCTTTCATTCGAAGTTTAATCTCTCCAACTGTGGGTTTCTTGTGTGTTATTTACAAATGTGCTACTCTGTTTATATTCACACATGTGTATATGTGTGTACCTGTGTGCGTGCGCGTGTGTGTGTGTGTGTGTGCCTGTCAACGTCTGTTTTCATTATATATCTATGTATACATGTAAGCAACCATATGTACATTTATGCATGTTATATTTATGTTTATATATACATAAATGTACTTATGTGTATGTATCTATGTGTATACTTATATACATATATATATACATATATAAATTATATATATATATATGTGTGTGTGTGTGTGTGTGTGTTTGTGTGTGTGTGTGCATATGAGTGTATCTATGTACACATGTATGAAAATATGTAGGTATTTGCTTACGTATGTATGGACTCGTGTATAACCATCATTAGAAATTCAGGGACCGATTCCCTCTAATTTTCTTATCTTTTTCATTTATATAAAATTCAAATGTCGCTAACTCCTCACAATAATTTGTTCATGAATAATTCTGGGAGGTGACATATACGACGTAAACAAGAGGATTTTAAACCCATAACCTGTTCTTCTTTATTTACTTTTTCCCCTGCACCGTTGACTTGGAATCCTTTGTCGATTTTCTCCTCTTTTCCCAGAGCATATTTCATGACACAAACATCTTTTCTTATTAGCCTCTTTCATCGCCAAATGATGATGCTTTTTTTGGTTAATCTTTTTTGGATTGGATCCTGTACAAAGGCTTGCATTGCCTCGGCAGGATCCTGTGGACAATCTTCAGCCAGCTCAAACTACCTCCAGACGGTTCTGCACTTTTTTTTTTTTTTTTTTTTTTTTTGGGTGGGGGGGGGGGTCCTCTCCGTCTTCTCGAATCCTTCCAGAATTTTTTAATTTTCTTCTCCATTCCTTTATAGTCTTCCGATAATAAAGGAAATAGAAATTAAAATTATCAACGGATATAATTTTAAACAAGTATAAATGATTTAAGTATAAACTTTGGGATACTGGAACCCCTTTTCTGAAATTATTTTCTCTCTCTCTCTCTCTCTCTCTCTCTATCTATATATATATATATATATATATATATATATATATATATATATATATATATGTGTATATATATATATGTATATATATATGTATATATACATATATATATATTTATATTATATATATGTATATATATATATATGTATATATATGTGTATATATATGTATATATATATGTATATATATATATATATATGTAATATATATATATATATATACACATTCATACATACATGTCGTGCATCAAGTAATACAGCAATTCAACCTCTCCCTTGTCATACTAATAACTGGAGCCCAACAGAACAGAATTGAGCAGAAATTGCCATATCTATCTCAGTCCGGTTATGAATAATTCTGCTTCAGCGACAGCGTGTTATAAACAAGAATGCAATAACTATATTTTCTGTGTCTCTCTGGAGGACAGCTCCATTGCCCACGGGCTTGGCTCTCATCGTCTGATCCAAAACGCTCAAAGGTACAATATGTCAGTATCAATTCCAAATTGCAAGAGGGTCGTGTTTACTCGATTTCTGATCTCTGCGTCTCGCTGCGGTTAAATAATGTTTTCAAAAATATACGAAAATTTCTTGAAGACGATGCAAGCTCCTTTGACCTGAGTGCTTCTGTGTTCTTATATTTTTACTGAAAATTCGTTTGTATAAGGCAATTTTTTTTTTTTTTAGTATCAATTTGCAAATTGCAGGAGGTCTTGTTACGGTTAAATAATGTTTTAAAAAATATACGAAAATTTCTTGAAGATGATGCAAGTTCCTTTGACCTGAGTGTTTCTGTGTTATTATATTTTTTACTGAAAATTCGTTTGTATAAGGTACATTTTTTTTAGAAACTCAAAGGTACAATATGTCAGTATCAATTGCAAATTGCAGGAGGTCTTGTTACGGTTAAATAATGTTTTCAAAAATATACGAAAATTTCTTGAAGACGATGCAAGCTCCTTTGACCTGAGTGCCTCTGTGTTATTATATTTTTACTGGAAATTCGTTTGTATGAGGCAATTCTTTTTTTTAGAAACTCAAAGGTACAATATGTCAGTATCAATTCCAAATTGCAGGAGGTCTTGTTACGGTTAAATAATGTTTTCAAAAATATACGAAAATTTCTTGAAGACGATGCAAGCTCCTTTGACCTGAGTGCTTCTGTGTTTTTATATTTTTTACTGAAAATTCGTTTGTATAAGGTAATTTTTTTTTTTGAAACTCAAATGTACAATATGTCAGTATCAATTGCAAATTGCAAGAGGTCTTGTTACGGTTAAATAATGTTTTCAAAAATATACGAAAATTTCTTGAAGACGATGCAAGCTCCTTTGACCTGAGTGCCTCTGTGTTATTATATTTTTACTGGAAATTCGTTTGTATGAGGCAATTATTTTTTTTAGAAACTCAAATGTACAATATGTCAGTATCAATTCCAAATTGCAGGAGGTCTTGTTACGGTTAAATAATGTTTTCAAAAATATACGAAAATTTCTTGAAGACGATGCAAGCTCCTTTGACCTGAGTGCTTCTGTGTTTTTATATTTTTTACTGAAAATTCGTTTGTATAAGGTAATTTTTTTTTTTGAAACTCAAATGTACAATATGTCAGTATCAATTGCAAATTGCAAGAGGTCTTGTTACGGTTAAATAATGTTTTCAAAAATATACGAAAATTTCTTGAAGACGATGCAAGCTCCTTTGACCTGAGTGTTTCTGTGTTATTATATTTTTACTGAAAATTCGTTTGTATAAGGTATTTTTTTTTAGAAACTCAAAGGTACAATATGTCAGTATCGATTCCAAATTGCAAGAGGTCTTGTTACGGTTAAATAATGTTTTCAAAAATATACGAAAATTTCTTGAAGACGATGCAAGCTCCTTTGACCTGAGTGCTTCTGCGTTATTATGTCGTTACTGAAAAATGCGTTTGCATGAGGCAAATTTTTTTTTAGAAACTCAAAGGTACAATATGTCAGTATCAATTTGCAAATTGCAGGAGGTCTTGTTACGGTTAAATAATGTTTTCAAAAATATACGAAAATTTCTTGAAGACGATGCAAGCTCCTTTGACCTGAGTGCTTCTGTTATTATATTTTTACTAAAAAATTCGTTTGTATAAGGTAATTTTTTTTTTTGAAACTCAAATGTACAATATGTCAGTATCGATTCCAAATTGCAAGAGGTCTTGTTACGGTTAAATAATGTTTTCAAAAATATACGAAAATTTCTTGAAGACGATGCAAGCTCCTTTGACCTGAGTGCTTCTGTGTTATTATGTCGTTACTGAAAATTCGTATTTATGAGGCAATTTTTCTTTTTAGAAACAAACTTTTTTGACACCACCTCTTCGGACAAGGATGCTCTATCTTCGAATAAGATTTCCTGGCATTTTTACAAGAAAAAATTCCCTCGAAGACCAACAGGTCGCCACTGTGACAGAAATGTATCCTTTACGACATTGGTTCCCAACTTTTTTTTTTTTAGTTTTACAATTATACGTACTAAGTTAACCTTAATCCTAATGCCGGGTACCGTAATGTTTTCTTGATTTTATTTTATTTTATTATATTTTCATTTTGTTTGTCAGCCCTTCATTACCCCCGAAAATTTGTTACCTACCCCCCCCCAGGGGGTAATTTACCCACAGGTTGGGAACCACTGCTTTACGAGGTTACCTATATATCACAATGTCACCTAGACGCCAAATTATATCTTTATATTGTCTACATCCTTTACATTGTAACTTGGATTTTTTTTTATCAATTCTCGATAGGACCAACCCACAGCTGAAAAAAATCCTTTGGCGTCAAATATAAGAAAAATTGTACAAGGTTTCAGGAGATTGAGCAGAAGATTACTGAAGAAGAAACGCTTTGGGAGACACATTGATGGCGTTAAACATTTAATATATTATCTTAAAACTTTACCACCAGACACACACCGCAGATTGCATCGACTGCATTTAAAAATATAAGATAAAGGGATTTTTAATTAACAGGGCAAAGCCTGACCACAAGGAGTTTAAACGCAAAAGGATGAAAATTGCCAGCGAAAGCGAAAAACGTCGTTCGAAAACTGGAGCTAATTACAGGCGCAGAGTCCATTCCGAGTTGGAAATTCTAAACTTTCCGACATTCAAATCAGGAACTAGACTGTCATTATTTTTTTTTTATAATTATTATCATTTTTCAGAAAGAAATAAAGCAAGAAGAGAAGCTGATTAGATGATAGTAATAGTTGTCTCAGGTTATTAATATTTCCTGAAATATATCAGATTCTATCACACTAAGAACTTCTAAACTTTCCGACATTCAAATCAGGAACTAGACTGTCATTATTTTTTCATCATTATTATAATTTTTCAGAAAG
This sequence comes from Oratosquilla oratoria, assembly GCF_046742065.1. Taxonomy (NCBI): domain Eukaryota; kingdom Metazoa; phylum Arthropoda; class Malacostraca; order Stomatopoda; family Squillidae; genus Oratosquilla; species Oratosquilla oratoria. The sequence goes on along the minus strand of NC_134820.1, from coordinate 32,782,314 downwards.
AAATAAAGCAAGATGTGAAACTAATTAGATTATAGTAATAGTCGTCTCAGATTATTAGTATTTTCTGAAATATATCAGATTCTATCACACTAAGAAATTCTAAACTTTCCGACATTCAAATCAGGAACTAGACTGTCATTATTTTTTTTTTATAATTATTATCATTTTTCAGAAAGAAATAAAGCAAGAAGAGAAGCTGATTAGATGATAGTAATAGTTGTCTCAGGTTATTAATATTTCCTGAAATATATCAGATTCTATCACACTAAGAACTTCTAAACTTTCCGACATTCAAATCAGGAACTAGACTGTCATTATTTTTTCATCATTATTATAATTTTTCAGAAAGAAATAAAGCAAGATGTGAAACTAATTAGATTATAGTAATAGTCGTCTCAGATTATTAGTGTTTCCTGAAATATATCAGACATCTATCATACTAAGAAATTCTAAACTTTACGACATTCAAGTCAGGAACTAGACTGTCATTATTTTTTCATCATTATTATCATTTTTCAGAAAGAAATAAAGCAAGATGTGAAACTAATTAGATTATAGTAATAGTCTTCTCAGATTATTAGTGTTTCCTGAAATATATCAGACATCTATCACACTAAGAAATTCTAAACTTTCCGACATTCAAATCAGGAACTAGACTGTCATTATTTTTTTTATCGTTATCATAATTTTTCAGAGAGAAATAAAGCAAGATGTGAAACTAATTAACTAATAGTAATAGTTGTCTCAGGTTGTTAGTATTTTTTGAAATATATCGGACATCTATCACACTAAGAAATGAAATATTTGGGAAAATTATTATTGTGAAAATCAACACCGTGTGAGATCGAAACCTTTATTGGTACGACGTTTCGCTTGACACAGCTTTTTCAAGTACAGACATATATGTACTCAGGCCTATATGTACTCAGAGTGTTTGCCAATAAAAGTTTCGATCTCACACGGTGTTGATTTTCACAGTCTTGTCGGCTTTTGCCTTTGTGTTTCAAAATTATCATTGTTTGTCATTTATCATCAAGTATACTGACGAAGGTAAAATGAGTCACTTTGACCATTTAAAAAGAAAAAGGAAAAACGACACAGAAAAAAATATATTCAAATAAAGAAATGACATATGAAAAGCAATATTTGGAAAAATTATTATTGTTTGTCATTTATCATCAAGTATAATGACGAAGGTAAAATGGGAACGGTGAAAGTCACCTTCACCATTGAAAAAGAGAAAGAAGAACAACATAGAGAAGAATATATTCAAATAAAGAAATGACATATGAAAAGCTAAAATGAGTGATAATAATGTAATCATGACGTGGAAATATTAATTAATGAAATAGAAAATTAAATCATTATAAATGACAAAGGCCTGAAAAACTACACACTTTACTGGAAAGATTTATTTAAATTTTATGAAATATCTAAGCAATAGATAGGTAGTCATCAACTTTACTAGTTGGTAAGTTATGAAGAACATAAACGACATTAATACAAAAAAAAAAAAAAACAGAGAAGATAATACCGATGATGATGATCCAACATGGTAATAACAAGAATATTAACATTTTTGTGTATGTAATCCTTAAGGAATATGACACTAGACATACAAAAATACTAGAAGCAATTGTTACACAAATACTCATCAGTGTTTAGAAAATAGATAGAATAGTGTGTATGCATGTCTGAATATCTAAAATTGAATTGAAATTAAAAATTGAATGTACATCTAAATATAAACCTATATACATGTTTACATACACACACACGCACACACACACACACACACACACACACACACACACACACACACACACACACACACATACACGCAAACACACACACACACACATACACACACGCACACACACACACACACACACACACAGACACACACATACACACACGCATACACACGCATGCTTACATACACGCATGCACACACACACACATGCACACACACACGCATGCACATACACACACGCATGCACATACCCACACACACATATACACACACACAGCATACACATACACACACACACACACACACACACACACACATACATACATGCCGTGCATTATATATTCTTAATAATTTTCTCTGGTACAAATTTATTTAGTGCTTAAATCATTCTTACCTCTCACTGCATTCTTCACTTCCTTCATCTCGTATATATTAACCTTGGAATAGAAGATATATGATATCAAATATTTATAACGTGTTTCTGTTACGTAGCCTTATACTATTGTCATTAATTATATAAAAGTGTGGATTACGTGAAATTTTCATGATGCGAAAATATATTTATGTTTATGTTCTCTCGTAGCACATTGGGTACAAACTCCGCCTCCTAAACGTTCAGATCCGGGTTCGATTCCCAACAGTTACAGCTCATTCCAGTTGCCGTGGTTGTCCAAGCATATAGGGCAAAGGTTAATAATATGGTGATTTCCTCTTCTTCTTCTTCTCCTTCCTCTTCTTCTTCTTCTTTTTCTTTGTTGTTGTTATTCTTCTTCTTCTTATTCTTTGTTGTTGTTCTTCTTATTATTCTTATTCTTATTCTTCATCTTCTTCTTCTTTCTTTTTATTTCTTTTTCCTCTTCGTCGTCGTCCTCGTCTTCTTCCTCTTCTTCTTTTTCTTTTTCTTCTTCTTCTTCTTCTTCTTCTTCTTCTTTCTTTTTCTTCTTCTTCTTCTTCTTCTTCTTCTTCTTCTCCTCGTTCTCCTCCTCGTCCTCCTCCTCCTCCTCCTCCTCCTCCTCCTCCCCCTCTTCTTCTTCTTCTACGACAGACAGGCGACCTCTTTAACATGTCGTCCATGGAAGCCCATTCTGGCTTTTAATAAAGGGATCATCACCAGACCTTCCGGACGTCGTTGAGAGCGTTCGAGAAAGGTCAGGTCTTCATAGTTCCGGTCCCGTCCTTAGAAAACTTTTCCGGGGCCTTCCAGGTCGGTCAGGTCACCCCTCCCCCCCCCCCCCTTTTTTTTTTTTTTTTTTTTTTTTTTCTTTTTTTCTTTTCTTTTTTTTGGACAATGGGCTGTCACCAGTAGCCTTACAAAACCCTTTATATAGTCCTGCTGTTGTTCAAAATATTCGTTCACTCCATACAACTCCTCACCCCTCCATACCTCCTCCTTCCTTCACTCCATATTCCCCTCCTTATATACACACACCCCGCCTTCTCCCCCTCCATGTTTTTCCTTTCCCCCTCCATAATTTTCCTGCCTGCCTCCACATTTGTCCTCTTCGTCTCCATATTTCCTCCTACCTCCATAACATTCTTCACCCTTCACCCTCCATATTTATTTTGTCCTCCACTTTCCCTTCACTCCATATTTCCCCTCCACGTACATATCCTCCCTGTATCTACCATAACCTCCTCCATCCTCCACATACGAATTACTAAAACTCCACTTTTCCATCCACTCCACATTTCCCCTCCATATGTATATCTTCCCTGTATCTCCTATAACCTCCATCCTCCACATGCGAATTACCAAGACACCTCTCACCCTCCACATCCTCCTCCATGTCTCCAATTTCCAATTCCCTTACGATGTCCGCACTCCATCCTCCTCCTCCATTATATCCTTCCTCCATCCGCACTAATGAAACTGGTTACAGGCTAAACCCCTCGATTGTGACCACGTAGCCCCTCCCTCCTCCTCCTCTCCTCTTCCTCCTCCTCCCCTCCTCTTCCTCCTCCTCCCCTCCTCCTCCTCCCCTCTTCCTCCTCCTCTTCTCCTACTCCTCCTCCTCTCCTCCTCCTCCTACACTTCCTCCTCTCCTCACCTCTTCCTCCTCCTCCCCTATTCCTCCTCCTCCCCTCTTCCTCCTCCTCCCCTCTTCCTCCTCCTCCCCTCTTCCTCCTCTTCTCTTCCTCTTCCTCTTCTCCTACTCCTCCCCTCTTAATCCTCCTCCTCTCCCCTTTCTCCTCCTCCTCTTCCTCCTCCTCCCTTCTTCCTCCTCTTACTCCTCCTCTACCTCCTTTTACAGTCTAAACCCTTCGATTATGACCACGTAGATCCTCCCTCCTCCTCCTCCTCCTCCTCCTCCTCCTCCTCCTTCCCACCTCCTGCTCCTCCTCCTCTTACTCCTCCTCAACCTCCTTTTACAGGCTAAACTCCTCGCTTGTGACCACGTAGCTGCTCCCTCCTCCTCTCCTCTTCCTCCTCCTCCCCCCTTACACTTTCTTCTCCTCTTCCTCCTTCTCTTACTCCTCCTCTACCTCCTTTTACAGGATAAACTCCTCGCTTGTGACCACGTAGCTGCTCCCTCCTCCTCCTCCGCCTCCTCCTCTTCATCCACCACCTCTTACTCCTCCTCCCCTCTTCCTCATCCTCCCCTCTTCCTCCTCCTCCCCTCTTCCTCCTCCCCCCCTCTTTCTCATCCTCCCCTCTTACTCCTCCTCTCCTCTTCCTCCTCCTCCCATCTTCCTCCATTTCTCTTCTTCCTTCTCTCATCCTCCTTCCCTCTTAATCCTCCTCTCCTCCTCTTCCTCCTCCCCTCTTTCTCCTCCTCTTACTCCTCCTCTACCACCCTTCACAAGCTTAACTCGACGCTTGTGACCTCGTAGTTCCTCTCTCCCTCCTCTTCCTCCTCCTCCTCCCCACTTCCTCCTCTTACTCCTCCTCTACCTCCTTTTATAGGCTAAACCCCTCGCTTGTGACCACGTACCTTTTCTCTCCTTCTCCTCCTCTTCCTCCTCCTCCTCTTACTCCTCCTCTTCCTCCTCCTCCTCTTACTCCTCTTCTACCTCCTTTTACAGGCTAAACTCCTCACTTGTGACCATGTAGCTGCTCCCTCCTCCTCCTCTCCTCTTCCTCCTCCTCTCCTCTTCCTCCTCCTCCTCCCCTGATACACTTCCTCCTCCTCCTCCTCCTCCTCTTCCTCCCCACTTCCTCCTCTTACTCCTCCTCTACCTCCTTTTACAGGCTTAAACCCCTCGCTTATGACCACGCAGCTCCTCTCTCCTCCCCTCTTCCTCCTATGTATGTGTGTGTGCGCGTGTATATATATATTATATATATATATATATATACATATATATGTATATATATATATAATATATAAGATATTTTTCTCTTCCTATTGTCACCATTCCTCATCCTCCTCTTCCTGCTACTCCTCTTGCACTTTCTTCTCTTCCCAATCCTCCTTCTCATTTGCCTCCTATTTCTCATGTTCTTCCTTCTCCTTTTTTTTCACTATTCATTTTCATGATCATCTTTCTATTCTCCTCCTCCCCTCTTGCTCCTCCTCCCCTCTTCCTCCTCCTCGCCTCTTAGTCCTCCTCGCCTCTTACTCCTCCTTCCCTCTTACTCCTCCTCCCCTCTTCCTCCTCCTCCTCCCCTCTTCCTCCTCCTCCCCTCTTCCTCCTCCTCCCCTCTTCCTCCTCCTCGCCTCTTACTCCTCCTCGCCTCTTACTCCTCCTTCCCTCTTCCTCCTCCTCCCCTCTTACTCCTCCTCCCCTCTTCCTCCTCCTCCCCTCTTCCTCCTCCTTCTCTCTTCCTCCTCCTCCCCTCTTCCTCCTCCTCGCCTCTTACTCCTCCTTCCCTCTTACTCCTCCTCCCCTCTTCCTCCTCCTCTACCTCTCCTCTTACTCCTCCTCCCCTCTTCCTCCTCCTCTACCTCTCCTCTTACTTTCCTTCTTTCTCTCTGTTGTTTTTTATCTTCGTTTTCCTTTTTATCTTTAATAATATTTCTTTTCTTCCCCCTTCTATTCTTATTCCTCTTTGCCTTGTTCCACCTCCTCTTCTCTCCCTCCCTTCCTTCCTTTCTTCTCTTCTTCCTCCCTCTCCTCCTTCTTCCTCTACCACCTCTCTGATTTTCCTCCTCCTTCCTCGTCTTTTTCCTCCTCCTCCTTCGCCTTTTTCCTCCTCCTCTTTCGCCTTTTTCCTCCTCCTCCTCCTTCCACCTCCTCCTTCGTCTTTTTCCTCCTCCTCCTTCGCCTTTTTCCTCCTCCTTCGCCTTTTTCCTCCTTCCCCCTCCCTCTTCCTCCTCCTCCTCCTCCTCCTCCTTCGTCTTTTTCCTCCTCCTCCCTCGCATTTTCCTCCTTCGCCTTTTTCCTCCTCCTCCTTCCTCCTCGTTTGCCCTTTTCCTCCTCCTCCGCCCTTTTCCTCCTCCTCCTCCTCCTCCTTCGTCTTTCTCCTCCTCCTCCTCCTCCTCCTTCGTCTTTCTCCTCCTCCTCCTCCTCCTCCTTCGCCCCTTTTCCTCCTCTTCCGCTCTCTTCGTCAATCTTTACTCTTGTCGAATTCAATCAGTCCATCCTTCAGCCTCACCGGACAATCTTTCGCCCTCCTCTTCCGCCTCCTCTTCCGGGTCCCACCTTTGCAAACGCCTCCTCCTCTTCCTCCTCCTTCCCCTCCTCCTCTTCCTCCTCCTTCCCCTCCTCCTCGTCCTCCTCTTCATATCCCTCAACCTATTACTTGTCCTCAGTCTTCTTTTCCCCCTTTCCCTTTTCCTCTCCTCCTCTTCCTCCTCCTTCCAATGAAAGATCTGACAGCCCGGCATTTAATTCCAATTGGACAGGATAGTGGTAGCAGTAGTGTTAGTTCATCTTCTGTCCTGTTTTCTTAAGTGTAGCTTAGTTTAGTGAACACAAACAGCCTCGTTAGGGCCAGTAGGCCTGCTGTTCTTTGTTCTTCCTTTGTGTTCCTCCGCCTCGTCCTCCTCTTCATATTCTTCCCCCTCCCCCTCCCCTCTCCCCCTCCTCCACAACCTATTATTCCACCTATTACTCGTCCTCATTCTCCTTTTCCCCCCTTTTGCCCCTCCCACATTTCCTCTCCTCCTCTTCCTCCTCCTTCCCCTCCGCTTTGTCCTCCACTTTATATTCTTTCCCCTCCCCTCCACCTCCACCTCCCCCTCCACCTATTACTCGTTCTCGTTCTCCTTTTTCCCCTTCAACTTTTCCTCTCCTCCTCTTCCTCCTCCTCCTCCTTTTCTCTTACTTCCTCTCCGCCTCCTCATCCTCTTCATATTCTCCCCCCTCCCCCTCCCCCTCCACCTATTACTCCTCCTCCTCTTCTTCCTCCTCCTCTACCTGCCCTTCAACAACTCCTATGCCTACTTCTCGCTTTCACTCTCCCCTTCCCGTACTTCCTCCTTCATTTCTTTCGTATGACTTTCACATCATCATCATCATTTCCCTCATTGCCTACATCTCCTCTAACACCACACGCGCAGGTGTGAATAGGAACAATTCTGAACAAATTCCAGAAGAGAATTGAAATTCTGAAATCATCGAACTCACCGAAAGGGGCATTTATTGACAAACGGACCTTGGCGCTCAGAGACACAGATGACCAACAAACGTCAACAAAACACTGGACGTGTCTTTGGCGAGTTCAGCTCTCCTTCTTGTCGTCAGGAGATTTTATTTAGATGTAATTAGAGAGGGACTTTATTCAGATGTGGTATTCAGAGAGGGATTAATCTCGTTGTTCTTACTCTTTCTCTCTCTTTCTCTTTCTTTTATCTTTTTCTCTTTCTTTATTTCTCTCATTCTCTCTTTCTCTCTATATTTTCCTTTTTTATCCTTTAGTCGTTCTCATTTTGTTTTTCTCTTTTTCTCTTTCTCTTTATCTCATTTTCTCTCATTTTATTTTTCTCTTTTTCTTTCTTGCTATTTTCCTCTTTCTCTCTGTCTCTATCACTTTTTTCTTTCTTTTTTCTCTCCTTTCTATTTCTCTCCTTTCTCTCTGTTTCCTCTATCTCTCTCTATTTTATCCATCTATTCATTTATTTGTTTATCAATCTGTTTATTTATATACTTGTTTATTTTTCCACAAGTACCAGACCACATCTCCTTTAAGCTTGTCCAGATATGAGCATTCTCAATCCAGTGTTTTGAATAAACGAAGAAGAAAAAATCGGGCGACTTGCGGACCTGACCTCATTAACCTTGTGCTTGATTCTGTCCCTTTCGGCTTCTCTGATACCAAAAGTTCATGAGTCGGTTTGAATAAAGTCCTCTTGTGGTATTCGAAATGTAACAAAGAATAGAACCCATTCAGGAGAAGTATTAACCAACGCTTCTGTCCCGTGGGGCAATGTTGCACAGGAAAAGGTGAAGTCTTAGAGGTATTCAGAGAGAGACTCAAGGAGGGTGGCAGAAATGAGAGGGAGTTGTATCTAAAAGTAAACAGATTAACATCTTTTCAACCACATTTCACTTTGAATTCCATGCCATCACAGTCGAGACTGTCGAGGAGCTCGATGGAGGCATATATGTGGAAATTGATACGTGGTCGAGCCAAGGACTCGAACTCAGCTCGGACGTAACAAAGTGTCAGTGACTTAGCCCATTGCTGTCTCTCTCTCTTGATAGCGCGATGGGCTAAGTCACTGATATATATATATATATATATATATATATTAATGATTATCCACCCATTATAAAGGAAGGATGCGAGAC
>NC_134820.1:32736386-32771386 GCF_046742065.1 Oratosquilla oratoria | reverse complement strand
TTAGAGAGAAAACAGAGTGCCTGGGAAAGAAAGAAAAAAGAGAGAAAAAAAAGAGAACGAAGAAGATTAGTAAAGAGAAGCAGAAAATGTAATCCACCCACAACCCTCCACCCCTTCCTCCCCAACCCTCCCCCGTTCCTCCCCAACCCCCGTTCTCCCCCCACCCCTTCCCCCCCGGCGACATAAAACCGCTATAAAAAGATATTCCCGTTCCTCGTCATCTCCTTTAATGGCAACGGATTCCACATCGAAGTCGTCACTTCGGTGGGAAGAGATGAACGCAAACAGACCTCCTTCCCCTTCTACCTCCTTGTCCTCGTGTCAGCTGACGATGAAGGCCCAATGCTACTACAGCTCTGTTATCATATGTTCCTGTCACGATTAACACCGAGGACATGCTCGTGGAAATTATCATCGTATTACGTAGTCTGGAAACGGAGAAGGTTTCTTAAATTCAATAAGACGGCTTGACGGTAGGTAAAAGAATACTATCTGATCTTAGAATGCGAATTTTTAATTAACAAACTTTTTTTTCTTTTTTAATTAACAAACTTTTTTTTTTTTTTTTTTTTTTTTTTTTTTTAAACCTCTGATATGGTGGAAGGTTTCTTAGATTTAATACAACGGCTTGACGGCAGGTAAAAGAATACTATCTGACCTTAGGATACGAATTTTTATTAACAAACGTGGTTGTTTTTCTTTTTTGTTTTGTTTTTTCACCTCTGATATTCAATCACATGCTTCCCCTCCCACACACACACAAAGCCTGATCCAATTAGAAAATAGACAACGGAAATATATTTTAGGATTCCACCTGACCCACACAGAAATCTTCAAATGTACCCATGGAAACAAAGTTAAGTACTGTTCGACGTTCTTAGGTTTTGTCGATCTTAACCTAACCCAACGTAATCTAACCTAAGCTAACCTAACCTAACCTTACCTGACCTAATCTGACCTAATATGATCTAACTCAACATGACTTATCCTACCGTAACCTAACCTAATCCACCCCAACCTAACCTAACGAAACCTAACCCAACCCAACCTAACTTAACCCATCCTAAGCTAACATAACCTAACCTAGCCTAACTTAACCTAACTTAACATAGCCTATCCAAACCTAACCCTACCTAAACTAACCTAACCTAGCCTAACCTAGCCCAACCTAACCTTGTCTAACCTAACTTAACCCAACCTAACTTCAACTAACTTAACCTAACCCAACTTATCCTAACTTAACTTTGTCCAACCTAATCTAACCTAACCTAAACAAAACCCCTCGAAAAAACCAGGAAATAAATGCAAAATTAGTTATATCGCGTCTCCTTATACCATTTAATCAATTCTTCCGATTGACCTCCACCAAGGTCTTTTCTTATCCCCGTTTCTTCAGTTTTTCGTCACGCCATACAGGTCATACAGGTCACACCATACAGGTCACGCCTTACAGGTCACGCGATACAGGTCACGCCTTTGAGTCACGAAGAAACTATAAGTCGCATCAAACTCTCTCTCTCTTTTACACACACACACACACACATACACACACATAAACACACACACACAAACACACATCCCAATAAAAACATTTAGCAAATGTTTATTGTGAGACCCGAAAAGGGGACCTGTTCCTCTCCGAAGCCCACCGTTCATTTGAACATAATCGTCCTAAACTTCCAATAACAGAAACACGTAAAACGCACCGCGATACTATTCGTTCACGAAAGCTGAACAATTTGTTTAACATCATCTCCCCGATTCCACACACAACAGTCTCCCTGTTCCAGCCACCATTGCCACCCCCATCAACCTAATCACACTTGTTACCCCCGAACAATCTCCTAATCCCGACCGCCACGTCCCTGATCACCCCAATCCTCTCGGTCTTCCTCATCCTCTACCCCATCCCCGCATGTCCAGAGTTTTACGACCGCCTGGGACAACTCCCATCATTGGCGTTGAGTCATCGCGTCTTCCTTGAGCCATTGATCTATGGGTGACACTCGCTGGCTTTGGTCATCCGTCTCTGGATGCCGTTCCTTCTTAGTTCTCCTCCTTTCCTTACTCCCCCTTCCCTCTCTCCCCCTTCCCTCTCTCCCCCTTCCCTCTTTCCCTCTTTCCTTTCGTAACCTTTAAAATAAATTGCATGTCTCAAGGAACTCATGCGCAAAAAAAAAAAAAAAAAAAAAAATATGCACCATATCTTTCTCATTTTATTTTCATCGTGATAATAGGTTAGATGGGATGATGTATATATTACACTATTACTGTACATTAACCAAGAATATGTGCGCATTTAATTATATTACTTAAATGAAATTAAATAAGAAATCAAAAGTGCATTAGCTTATCTCACTTGTTCTCGCGGAACCCTTAGGGACCTTTTGCGGAACCCTTAGGGACCTTTTGCGGAACCTTAGGGTTCCGGGGAACCCTGGTTGAGAAACGCTGCCCTAAGTACTTGGACTGCCAAGACACTAATAACATCATCAATTACAAGGAAATCTTCAAATAGTCCTTACCTAAAAAGTAGTGAGACTATTTCAATTATATGTCCTCGTCTCTCAGATGAATAAAATCATATTTTATTGACCAGAGGAGATTATTTAAAGACTACCATTTGTTGCGTTGGTGTTCGTCTCGTCTCTGCTATTGGGAAATTAGGTTCAATTCCAGCAGTTACTTGGGACTGATACTTGTCGTGGCAGTCAACACATGTAGGGTAAAATAGATGGCTTTTGTTGTAGCTAAGATTAGCTTGGTATAAGATCCCCCACTCCCTCTCTCTATCTTTCTCCCCCCTCTCTCTCTCTCTCTCTCTCTCTCTCTCTCTCTCTCTCTCTCTCTCTCTCTCTCTCTCTCTCTCTCTCTCTCACTCTCAGTCTCTCCCCATATATACAGTATATACAAACAAGCATACACATATACATAGATACATACAATGCATACATACATACATACGTACACGTTTTGTGTGTATGTGTGTGTGTGTGTGTGTGTGTGTGTGTGTGTGTGTGTGTGTGTGTGTGTGTGTATGTATGATATATATTGCCATATTTAAGAATTGCCTTTAATACCTTTAAATAGAGTCTAGCCCTTTAAGAACGCGAAGTTTATCAGGAATCTATGAGGACATCTAACACTAGCCAAGAATAGGTCATTAAAGAGCCACTGATACACGTTAAGCTCTCCCTTTCGACCTTAATCGCACTTTTTATATTTGACTCGTTCACGTTAGGCGGTTTTAATCAGGACAGGAAGACCTTTTATGATCAAAAACCTTAATTAATTCTGTGACTTCGATCTTTTGTCAAAGATCGAGCTCGCCCGAAGTAAACAACCCTTAGTCAGATACTCAGACGTAAACATGTTATTAGCAAAAAAATTTGCACAGAAACCAGTTCTCATCTGACAACAGAATCAGTCCAACGTTGCTGTGATCATTATAGATAGGAATTATTAATTGTATTTGAGTGGTGAGTGGGTTTCATGTCAAGTTATAATGTGGTAGTTTAGCTAGTGACATTTTTTTTGCATATAAGATGAAATGATCTTTTTCACTGTTCATACTAAGAATTAGTACGTTATGACCCAGGCCTACATATAAGTTAGCCAGAAAAGCACCAATTAGTATAATATATATATATTTTTTTCTTTTCTTTTACAGCACTGAATGGGTCCCAGTGATTAGAGATACATATTTATCAACCACAATACCACAATGCACTTTAATTCTAAGCCATCTGCATGCGCCTAGATGGCTTAGAATTAAAGTGCATTGTGGTCGATAAAAATACATATACATATATGTATATATATATATATATATATATATACTTATATGCATATATATATATATATATAATACATGCATGAGAATGAGCCCGAAAAACACCAGTGTATATATGTATATGTATATAGCAAGAGGTTAGATAATTGCATTCGGTATCTTTGTACGTATTCGTGTTTTTTTTTCTAAGACTATGTTTTAGTAAAACTGATTGTAGTTTGCAGATTTTTTTTCTCTTGTTTCCCGTCCGAAACCCATGGTAATCATTTACCAAATTCAGTATCGATCCGCATTATGGGCTTTGCTCTTACACCTACTCCGCTGGTCCGCGGGCCACTTTGTGACCCATAACCGCTTTTGAAACGTCTCGCCATGTCTTTCTGTCCTGTGCCACCACCTCCTTCCATTCTCTTGGTTCTAATCTGCATATCTTCACATCTTCTTCAACGTATCTCCTTCAGTCTTTTCTAGGTCTTTGGCCATCTATCTTCTTGCATCCTCGTAACATGTCCTGCCCATTTCAATCTGTTTAATCTTATTACATGTATTGCCTTCGGAAATGCAATATATTTTGATCAGCTGAAAGGTGGAACCAGTTCCGAAGTGAATTTCCATCAATAGAGGCATCATTCCAGAGGTAACTGGGTTCTTGATGACCTTGAGGTAGCTATAAAAAAAAAAAAAAAAAAAAAAAAAAAAAAAAAAAAAAAAAAAAAAAAAAAAAAAAAAAAAAAAAAAAAAAAAAAAAAACGAGAAAAAAAAAACACCAGTTCATTATAGTATTAGTTGAAATAAAAATATCCGAGTCGGATACAGGATTTTTATTCCGCCCGCAAGGTACAAGGAAGCCTCTCCGACGACTGAAAACTTCTTAAGAAAATACAAACCGCAATCATCACCAGCACGAAAAAGACACAAACTCATTCCAGCATTTTCCATCGAGGACTCGACCCGAGTGGCGGCGAGGAAGACTTAGCGTCAAACGAACTCCGGATCTATCCTCTTCGTGTGCACGATCAAAACCGCTGTGCATGATTTCGTACTATTTTTTCCTTTTACAAGTCACTAACTTTTACCTCCTGAAACAAAGGGTATAGTTTATACCCGACCCCTGGATTAGAACAGAAAGATCAGAATATCTCTTAAGATTTTCAGCGAAAATGATTTACGATCATTATCTGAAGCCCAGCTTATGAACCTACTGCTTCTGAAACAGTCGTTGTGGTACGCAATATAGCAGTCAGTCCCCTTGAATATATCGAAAGAGTCCAATACATCTAACTAATATTCTATATGAAGGGTGATTAGTGATTAACCATTGCTGTAGTTTGTTACTGTATGACTGGAGACTACAGTCATCGTCTTTGTTGCGAGAGGACGTTAATGTAATGTCGCTAAAATAAAACTCCGTCTATATGGATCCGTCTTCAGGCGTAGATGGAAGAACAACTTTGTGGGAATGTATTGGGAATGAACCCGTGCTTTGCGTGTGCATGTCTGCTCGAAAATGAGCTTGACAGCCATAGTTACTATACAGATGTGTTATAAGTCTTTTCTATAAGGACTAGTCACGATATGGATTCGAAAACCTTACCTATGTCTTTTGTTCCGAGTAACTTGTGAAATAGTGATTTGTAACTAAATATTATCCAGTGTGCGTTGTGTTATATAAGTAAGGTCTCTATATTTTGGGAGGGTGGAATGTGTGGGTCGGATATGAACAAAAGAATTCACTACATCTTTACCGATGTCCAGAATACTGAAAGCATTCAGCATAATGATGAATTTCTTGGTCTTAGTTGGGCTTAAGTAGGCTTACTTCCCTATGCTTCCATGTGCATGAGGGGACGGAGGGGGGGTCGCCGATTTAATGAAGCGGCCTTGCTGTGGATGTGTTGTGTCTTGCGACACTGCTTCTGACCCAGGGCAGTGGGCGAGATGCAGGGATGACCCGTCATCCAGGAGGTGCCAAGATAAGAGGGAGGGAAGAGGGTAGAGGGGAGTGGAGTATGTAGGGGATGGAATGGGTGGGAGTGGTTTCTATACCTTTGTTTTTTGGCTACCTCCCGTGTAAGGGGGAAAAAGCCTTTGGTATATGTATGTATCGCACAATGTACATAACTGTATTTGTGTCATTATGACATTTGGAAATAAACACTCCTAATAGGATTCGAACCGTCACGATATCGTGACCCTACAAAACGGAACGACTTAGTTGATAGTACATAGTGCTCCGAGTCCGCGTGTATTTAGGTGTTTGAAGTGTATTCGATTTGTTTCTCTGGACCAAACATGATTAATTCATTATCTCAGTACATTCAATTGTGATAAGTGCATTGTAGATTTTTTATGCACTGGGAAATTATGTCGTCTGAAAATATGCTGGTATGGTGTCTGTGCTGGTACGTAAGGCATTTTGGCGTAGTGTTTCATGATTCCTCGACAAGTTGTTTGCGTGTAGGAATGTTTGTGTTGGAAACGAGGAAGGCTGAGTGTGTCCATGGAATGTGTCCTGAAATTGGAATGTAGTGTTTAGTAGAGACGAGATGTACTTGGTTGGAACATATGGAACAATACCTGTTCATTCCATTTCTGACGTTTCTCTTCGTCTATACTGTTCTTGATAATGGTGTTGTGTTATTGTATTTTGTTATGTTTTACGTTATCTTGCTATTGATTGCTTGGGAATGCATTATGGAGCCGGCAAGTCACGGTCTATGATTAAAAGATTTTTTTTTTTTTTTTTTTTCTTTTTTTACATTGAATTGTAGCGCTTTTTATGCCCCTGGGGATATGTTGTTTATTATGTATATCGGATATGCTGAATGTTAAATGTAGTAACACCCTTATGCCTTTAAGTCTGCCTAGGTGAGTCTGTCGCAGTTGGCGTACATGCGTGTGTGTGTGTGTGTGTGTCCGTGTGTGTGATTCACCATGGTCTTGGATCACGTGTTGGACTTGTGATCGGCAGCTATTATTCTCTCGAAAGAGAGCTCAGAGTTCATATATGACCGATCTCTGGGTAATGCTGTGACCTTACACGCCCATACACCCCAACTCCCCGCCCACGAGAGTTGGATTAACGACTCACAGCGCAGCGATACTGAAATTATTTCCGCCTTGGGGTGGAATTCGAACTCGGACCACCGTAGTAGCGGTGTGTGTGTGTGTGTGTGTGTGTGTGTGTGTGTGTGTGTGTGTGTGTGTGCGTGTGTGTGTGTGTGCGCGCGCGCGCCTATGGTCTTGCATGCACCTTTGCCGCACCCATGTAAGTGTCTGTGTCTCTTCTCTTGATTAATCAATTTTATGACAACTACATTATTCTTTAAAATAAAAGACTGAGTCCATTGAAGGACACAAATTTAACCTTCAAAAAGCCTGTGAGTTCATTGGATTGATAAACAAATGACCTCGATGGTAAAACACAATGCCGTCGATTTTTGTAAAAGAAAATTCTCTTTCTCTTTTTTTCCCAGAACAAATTTCTACACAAAAGTATTTCATCAACATAGAAACACGCATCTCCAATCTCAATGATAAAACACAATGCCGTCGATTTGTGTAAAAGAATTTTTTCTTTCTCTTTTTCTTTTTTCTTTCCAGCACAAATTTCTCCACATCATCACAGAAACACATATTTTCAATCTCAATGATAAAACACAATACCATCAATTTGTGTAAAAGAATTTTTTCTTTCTCTTTTTTTTCCAGCACAAATTTCTCCACAAAAGTATTTAATCATCACAGAAACACATATCTCCAATCTCACTGATAAAACACAATGCCCTCGATTTGTGTAAAAGAAACATTTCTTTCTCTTCTTTTTTCTTGTACAAATTTCTCCACAAAAGTATTTCATCATCACAGAAACACATATCTTCAATCTCCTTCCCAATTTACCCAACTTCGATACACAAACTCCTCTCTCAAAGTCATCAGGATGCGTTTTCGTTGTCTTGTGTCTCGTCCATCTATCTTAGATAAGAGAAAACAAACAGGATCGTTGTTGTGATTGATGGGAACTGGGTTCGTGCAAACAGAATGTATATTGAACTCGATGTAGGTGAGATGGTGAGGTTAACATTGGGAGGTTTAATGGGAAGAAAACATCAAAGGGAAAGTGCCCTGATGGCAAGTCGAATCACTTTCGCCTACCAAAATGGAGGCAATTTTGAAATTTATCATTTCATCTGAAATTATTGAAATGAATTATACAACAAGCTTTTATTCTCACTTTCGCCAGCCATACTGGAAGAAATATGAAAATTATTATTTCGTCTGAAATTATTCAAATGAATGATGACAACAACCTTTTATTTTCTGGTAAATGAGTCAAAATAGTGACACAATGTCCTTGAATGTGCAATAATTATAATTTTACAACTAAGCGTTTAAATAGCTTAGCATGAATTTGAAAAAAATATTAATCCATGAAATTAGTTTATGGAACTGTTCCAAGCCTTGTCAATGGAATTTTCCTTTTAATGGATAAACTCACAAACCTTCAGCCAGAATAAACACATAAATCGTTATTTTCAGTTAAGGAGTTATCCCCTTGGCTGAATAAAATCACCTGCCGACAGCGGGAACAAGAATATAAATCGTAAACAGATAATATTAAAATCATCAAGAAGCTTGGAGTGTGTTTATATGGCTACAGATGACGTCACATTTTTCTAAACACGTTCATAACACAGCGAGGTGATGTAAGCACAAAATACCTTAAAACTTAGTCCACATGAAAATTAGAATTATTTTCTAAATATGTTCTTAGCTCTAGCAAGCACTTTCTACCCTAAAAAAGTAGATTTTCATTAATTTCATCCGGTTATCTTAAGAAAATTTCCGGTAGAATTTATAGATAAATTGATGAACTAAGCAAACTTAACCAAATAACATTTTATTCTTACGATATAAAGTGTTCACTAGAGCTTGCAAAAATCACAATCCTAAACCCCGTGACTGAAATTGCATTACGTCAAAAACTAATCAACCCAAAACCAAGAACTTGTGGCAACACGCCACTTCTGCAGTATTCCCTTAACGCATATAGCTTTGTAGTATAACAAAATGTTTAATCTTGGTCAAATCATTGTATATGTCAATTATAATCAAAATTGTATATTGTAAATATTGTGTCACATACAGGGATAGCCTTTATATTGTAAAAAAAAAAAGTATTTATATGTAACATTATTTTCATAATTGTACAAAGATTAAAATATTCATTGTGCATAACTTATGTCATGCCGGACGGGAAATCCAGTAACAAGTCCAGAAGAGATATAATATTTCATTCATTCATTCTATTAAAGACGATACCCATATACCATGACATGATAACTAACCAAATCAAACTCCCCAATGACGTCATGTCGTTCAAGATTCTTTCAAGGAAGGCCCAAGAAGGATGGTCATATCATATCGCTCACGATTCTTTTCCTTACTTCCTTCACCGGAAGGACGCCAAAGGAGAAGAACAGGAGGAGGTCCTTAGGAAGGCCCAGGAAGGGTGGTCATATTGGATCTGACTAAAATCCCCAGAAGCTCGAGCCGACGCGAGATGACGGATAAGAGTTGATGCACTGTGCCCATCACGAAGTATTGAGAGCTTGAGGCGACACCCAGTTCGTATCCCAGGCAATCCGAAGTCTAATGCCACTGGGAGAAGGGAGAAGGAAAGAAAAGAATTTAGGGTTAAAAAGAAGAAGAAGAAGAAGAAGAAGAAGAGGCGGAAGGAGAAGAAGCAGAAGGAGAAGGGGGAATAATAATGATAAGAAAAAAAAAGTGGAAGAAGAGGAAGAAGAAGAATAAAAAGAGGAAGGAGAAGAGGAAGAAGAAGAAGAAGCGGAAGGAAAGGAAGAAGAAGCGGAAGGAGAAGAAGAAGAAGAAGCGGAAGGAGAAGAAGAAGAAGAAGCGGAAGGAGGAGAAGAAGAAGAAGAAGAAGAAGAAGAAGAAGAGGCGGAAGGAGAAGAAGAAGAAGAAGAAGAAGAAGCGGAAGGAGAAGAAGAAGAAGAAGAAGAAGAAGCGAAAGGAGAAGAAGAAGAAGAAGAAGAAGGGGAGAGAGAGAGAATATAAGAAGAGAAAGAATACGAAAAGAAAAAAGAACAGGAAAACAACAATGAGGGTAAAAGGAGGAGGTGGAATTAATGAATGAAAAGAAGAAAAACGAAAAAAGAGGAATAAGGAGTGAAAAGAGGAAGATGAAAAAGGAAAAGAGAAAGGTAGAGATGAATTAAAAGAAATGGAGAAATAAGAAGAAAGGAGGATAGAAACGACCAAATACCCCATTCACACGGTCAAACATCACTTCAAACACTTGTCTGACAAACTGGGTTTGTCAAACTGTTAGACCATGTAAATGGCCCTTAAGAAGAGGAGGTGAGAGGCGACTATGACCTGTGAAAGAAAGAGAGAGAGAGTTGGAAGAGGAAGGACAGGTGGAAGAAGAGAAGAAACCAGGAAAAGAGTGATTTTGAGAGCGAAAGAGCGAGGATGTGGAGCAACAGACGACGTAATAGGTAGTGGGTGAAAAATAAGGGACTGGGGAGGCAAAACAAGGGACGGGGGAGGCAAAACAAGGGACGGGGGAGACAAAACAAGGGACGGAGGAAGCAAAACAAGGGACGGGGGAGGCAAAACAAGGGACGGGGGAGGCAAAACAAGGGACGGGGGAGAGAAAATAAGGGACGGGGGGGAAAAACAAGGGACGGGGGAGAGAAAATAAGGGACGGGGGATGCAAAACAAGGGACGGGGAGGCAAAATAAGGGACTGGGGAGGCAAAACAAGGGACGGGGGAGGCAAAACAAGGGACGGGGGAGGCAAAACAAGGGACGGGGGAGGCAAAACAAGGGACGGGGGAGGCAAAACATGGGACGGGGGAGGCAAAACAAGGGACGGGGGACGCAAAACAGGGGAGGGACGGGGGAGGCAAAACAAGGGACGGGGGAGACAAAACAAGGGACGGGGAGCAAAAAAAGGGACGGGGGAAGCAAAACAAGGGACGGGGGAGGCAAAACAAGGGACGGGGGACACAAAAAAATGGACAGGGGAGGCAAACCACGGGCCGGGGGAGGCAAAACAAGGGACGGGGGAAGCAAAACAAGCGACGGGGGAGGCAAAACAAGGGACGGGGGAGACAAAACAAGGGACGGAGGAAGCAAAACAAGGGACGGGGGAGGCAAAACAAGGGACGGGGTACGCAAAAAAAGGGACGGGGGAGAGAAAATAAGGGACGGGGGTTGCCAAACAGGGGACGGGGGAGTCAACAAAAGGGACGGGGGAAGCAAAACATGGGACGGGGTAGGCAAACCAAGGTACGGGGGAGACAAAACCCGGGACGGGGGAGGCAAAACAAGGGACGGGGGAGGCAACAAAAGGGACGGGGGAGACAAAACAAGGGACGGGGGGTGAAAAACAAGGGACGGGGGGTGAAAAACAAGGGACGTGGGAAGCAAAACAAGGGACGGGGGAGGCAAAACACGGGACGGGGGAGGCAAAACAAGGGACGGGGGAGACAAAACAAGGGACGGAGGAAGCAAAACAAGGGACGGGGGAGGCAAAACAAGGGACGGGGGAGGCAAAACAAGGGACGGGGGAGAGAAAATAAGGGACGGGGGATGCAAAACAAGGGACGGGGGAGAGAAAATAAGGGACGGGGGATGCAAAACAAGGGACGGGGGAGGCAAAACAAGCGACGGGGGAGGCAAAACAAGGGACGGGGGAGGCAAAACAAGAGACGGGGGAGGCAAAACAATGGACGGGGGAGGCAAAACAAGGGACGGGGGGAGGAAAAAAAAGGGACGGGGGAAGCAAAACAAGGGACGGGGGGAGGCAAAACAAGGGACCGGGGAGGCAAAACAAGGGACGGGGGAAGCAAAACAAGGGACAGGGGAGGCAAAACAAGGGACGGGGGGGCAAAACAAGGGACGGGGGAGGCAAAACAAGGGACGGGGGAGGCAAAACAAGGGACAGGGAATTAAACAAGGGACGGGGGAGGCAAAACAAGGGACAGGGGAAGCAAAACAAGAGACGGGGGAGGCAAAACAAGGGACGGGGGGGGCAAAACAAGGGACAGGGGAAGCAAAACAAGAGACGGGGGAGGCAAAACAAGGGACGGGGGGGGCAAAACAAGGGACAGGGAATTAAACAAGGAAGGGGAAGAAAACTAGGGACATCCTACAGAACTCCAAGGGTCTTGAAACAAGTCCTTGACCGTAAACATAACCTGATCCAATTGTAGTAAATCTGTAATAAATCACATTAGTTATTATCTTGTATCTATTTATTTTCAATGTATACAAGGGGGTCCACAAACGTATGCATTGTTTCCGGCAAGATCCAGCGCTTCTTTCCTTGGGGACAATATACAGCCATAGGGATGGTAGGACACCAATACAGAAGGAAAGTAGAAGATTAGAGTAACCAGTGTTTACTCATAAGTTCAGATAAGCATCGGATTGTAATTGAATACTGCGCGAATCTGGCTCATAAGGATATTACTAAAATCCTTATAATATTGACTGAATAGAATTTATAGAATTATCATCATATACGGGGATATGTAGGATATGGGGTCAGGGATTCTGTCAAGAAATCGATGGTTCTAAGAAGTTTGGTGATACGTTAGATGGAGTAAAAGTAGAGGGAATTTTCCGAGTGACCACAGACCACTGACGCCATATGTGGGAATTTTCGAAATTTGTGGGAATTTTCCACAAATTTGTGGGAGAAATTAAACTTCTTACCATAATTTTTTTTTTGTGCAGATTTTGAAGAATTACACGTTGCAATGAACTTATTTTTGTATATCATAATTTCTTCTTTTTGTGGGAAAAATAATGTGGAAATTCAGATTTACTTGAGGAAAAAATATCACTCGTTTATGGAAACTGTCATAGGTCCTAATCAGCCCAATTTGAAAATTTTGGAAATAATGGAGACGCCAGGAATTTGTTCTTTTTCTATAATTTTTTTATTTACCGATTTATTTATTCGTTTATTTAATCATTTATTTATTTGTTAGTTTGTATATTTACTTGTTTATTTACTTATCTTCATTCATTATTATCAATTATGTATTAGTTTATCTATTGACTTGTTTATTTATCTAATAAACAAACAAACTTGTTTATTTATCTAATAAACAAATAACATAAAATAAATGACAGTCATCACAGCATCTTGAGCAACAAACAAGATTACAAAGGATTACAAAGGCGGAGCATGCCGACAGGAGACCTCTTGATCCATATCTAGGTCGGATGCGAAAAAAAAAAATCATATTAATAATAAAATAATAAATAAAAACTATGATAATGTAAATAACAAATAAAATACATAAATAAATGCATAGGTATAGTTAAATAATAAACAAACAGGTAAATAGTAAATAATAATAAATTGACATATAACTAATAATAAATAAAAATCAGACAGACAAATGATAACAAAACAAAAACAAATAATATAAGATAAATTATAATCATTACAGCAAAGATGTCGATCATCCAGAGGCCATGAAGTGGATGATTGAAAACAAGAGAATACGATACGTTTTGCTGCGGTTAGAAGGGTTTTATGGAAAAGGAGGCGAAGTAGAAGAATTCCAGGAAGAACGATCGAGGACCTTCAGGTGTGACCTGGATTGTTAAGTAAGAAAATATTCGAGGAGAGACGTGAAGGACGAGGACGAAGTGAGGGGGAAGTGTGAGGTGAGAGGAATGGGGGACAGAGTTGGAGGACGAGGTGGGAGATAGAGTTTATGCAAGTGAAAGAGAGAGAGAGAGAGAGAGAGAGAGAGAGAGAGAGAGAGAGAGAGAGAGAGAGAGAGAGAGAGAGAGACCAAGAGACAGAGAAACGAAGACAGAGACCAAGAGACAGAGAGAGAGAGAGAGAGAGAAAGAGAGTAAGAGTGAGAGAGGAAGAGAGTGGAGAGAGAGAGTATGAGAGTGAGAGAGAGAGAAAGATAGTATGAGAGTGAGAGAGAGAGTGAAAGAGTGAAAGTGTGTGTGTGTGTGTGTGTGTGTGTGTGTGTGCGCGTGAGAGAGAGAGAGAGAGAGAGCGAGAGAGTAGGAAACTGAGGAAGTTGAAATTGTTTGGAAAGAGGGT
Source organism: Oratosquilla oratoria (assembly GCF_046742065.1). Taxonomy (NCBI): domain Eukaryota; kingdom Metazoa; phylum Arthropoda; class Malacostraca; order Stomatopoda; family Squillidae; genus Oratosquilla; species Oratosquilla oratoria. The sequence goes on along the minus strand of NC_134820.1, from coordinate 32,757,482 downwards.
GCTGACGACTTATAATAAAAGGGGAGAGAAAGGAAAAGAGGAGAAAGAGAAGAGAGAGGAAAAGAAGAAATAGTTGTGGGGGAGGAATAGAGAGGAGGAGCGAGGTACAGCAGGAAGAGGAGGAGTAGGAGGAGAAGGAAGAGGAAGAGTAGTAAGAAGAGGAGGAAGAGAGGAAAGGGCGAGGAATCTTTTGGCATGACGAGGAAGAAGAGGGAGAGGAGGAGGAAGAAGAGGAGGACGAGAGGAAAGGTACGAGGAATCTTGTGGCATGACGAGGAAGAATAGGGAGAGGAGGAGGAGGAAGAGGAGGACGAGGAATCTTGTGGCATGACGAGGAGGAAGAGGGAGAGGAGGAGGAGGAAAAGAAAAGGATTGTTCGGAGGGAAGAGGAGAGAGAGGAGAAAAAAGAGGGGAAGAAGAAAGAGGAGGAGAAGAAGAAGGAGGAGGAGAAAGAGGAAAAGAAAAAGAAACAAAAAGGATTGTTTGGAGGGAAGAGGAGGGAGAGAGGGAAAGAGAGAAGAAATAGGAGGAGGAGGAGGAGGAGGAAGAGAGGGAGGAGGAGATGACAGAAAAATTAAGTATAGGGTGCCCTTGAGGGTAAACTCGAAGTGGGAAATAGAAAAAGGCCAAGAGAGAAAGTTAAGAGAGAGAGAGGAAGGAAATTGAACGTGAAGAGAAGTTTTGCAAAAAAAAAAAAAAAAAAAGATAAAAAAAAAGACAACGAGAAGTGTGGGTTCGTCTGCCCTTCCATCTGTCTGTCTGTCTGTCTGTCTGTCTGTCTGCCTGTCTGTCTGTGTCTCTTTTTCTGTTTCTCTGACTCTGTCTGTCTCTATAACTCTGTACCTCTTTTTCTGTCTCTCTAACTCTGTCTGTCTGTCTGTCTGTCTGTGCCTCTATCTCTTTCACTCTTTGTCTATCTGTCTGTCTGTCTCTCTCTGCCTCTGTCTGTCTCTGTCTGTCTGTCTCTCTCTTTAACTCTTTGTTTCTCTATCTATCCGTCTCTCTGTCTCTGTCTGTCTCTCTCTTTAACTCTTTGTTTCTGTATTTATCCGTCTGTCTGTCTGTCTGTCTATCTGTCCTGTCTGCCTGTCTCTCTCTCTCTCTCTCTCTCTCTCTCTCTCTCTCTCTCTCTCTCTCTCTCACACACACACACACACACACACACACACACACACACACACACACACACACACACACACACACACACACACACTCTCTCTCTCTCTCTCTCTCTCTCTCTCTCTCTCTCTCTCTGCAGTAGTTGGCGGAGGAGATGGATTTGGCCACAGGAGACGCGGAGAGAGAGACTGGGAGAAAACCACAAAGGAGTTGGAGAAAGAGTGGGAAATTGGAAGGGATGAGCCGGAGTGATGCTGGAGAATTATTATCTCCGAGAAGGATGTGGACAGAGCATGGTCTAGGGCCATGGAGGAAAAGAGGATTGGGGGGAGAAAATATTCAAGGAAAGAGGAGAAAATAAGAAAGATGAAATGGTGGAAAAGGAGAAAGAAGAAAGAAGAAATAGTCGAAGAGGAGAAAGAAGAAAAAATAGTGGAAGAGGAGAAATAAGAAAGAAAACATAGTGGAAGAGGAGGAAAGGAAGAAGGAAAAAATAGTGGAAGAGGAGAAATAAGAAAAGAAAAAATAGTGGAAGAGGAGAAAGAAGAAAGAAAACATAGTTGATGAGGAGTAAAGTAAGAATGAAAAAATAGTGGAAGATGAGAAATAAGAAAAGAAAAAATAGTGGAAGAGGAGAAAGAAGAAAGGAAGAAATAGTGGAAGAGGAGAAATAAGAAAATAAAAAATAGTGGAAGAGGAGAAAGAAGAAAGGAAGAAATAGTGGAAGAGGAGAAATAAGAAAGGAAATAATAGTGGAAGAGGAGAAATAAGAAATGAAATAATAGTGGAAGAGGAGAAAGAAATAAGAAAGAAAAATTGTGGAAGAGGAGAAAATAAGAAAGAAAAAATAGTGGAAGAGGAGAAATGAAAAGAAAAAATAGTGGAAGAGGAAAAAGAAGAAAGAAGAAATAGCGGAAGAGGAGAAAGAAATAAGAAAGAAAAATAGTGGAAGAGGAGAAATAAAAAAGAAAAAATAGTGGAAGAGGAGAAATAAAAAAGGAAGAAATAGTGGAAGAGGAGAAATAAGAAAAGAAAAAATAGTGGAAGAGGAGAAAGAAGAAAGGAAGAAATAGTGGAAGAGGAGAAATAAGAAAGGAAATAATAGTGGAAGAGGAGAAAGAAATAAGAAAGAAAAATTGTGGAAGAGGAGAAAATAAGAAAGAAAAAATAGTGGAAGAGGAGAAATAAAAAAGGAAAAAATAGTGGAAGAGGAGAAATGAAAAGAAAAAATAGTGGAAGAGGAAAAAGAAGAAAGAAGAAATAGCGGAAGAGGAGAAAGAAGAAAGAAGAAATAGTGGAAGAGGAGAAATAAAAAAGGGAAAAAATAGTGGAAGAGGAGAAATAAAAAGGAAAAATAGTGGAAGAGGAGAAATAAAAAGGAAAAAATAGTGGAAGAGGAGAAAGAAGAAAGAAGAAATAGTGGAAGAGGAGAAAGAAGAAAGAAGAAATAGTGGAAGAGGAGAAATAAAAAGGAAAAAATAGTGGAAGAGGAGAAAGAAGAAAGAAGAAATAGTGGAAGAGGAGAAAGAAGAAAGAAGAAATAGTGGAAGAGGAGAAAGGAGAAAGAAAAAGTAGTGGAAGAGAAGAAATAAAAAAGGAAGAAATAGTGGAAGAGGAGAAATAAAAAGGAAGAAATAGTGGAAGAGGAGAAATAAAAAAGGAAAAAATAGTAGAAGAGGAAAAAGAAGAAAGAAAAAATAGTGGAAGAGGAAAAAGAAGAAAGAAAAAATAGTGGAAGAGGAGAAAGAAGAAAGAAAAAATAGTGGAAGAGAAGAAATAAAAAAGGAAAAAATAGTGGAAGAGGAAAAAGAAGAAAGGAAGAAATAGTAGAAGAGGAGAAGAAAGAAAGAAAAAATAGTAGAACAGGAGGAAAGGAGGACAGAAGTAGAAGGAAGAGGATGACAGGGAAAAGGAGGAGGGAGAGAAAGTGGGAGATGAGGAGGAAAAAGAAGACATGAATGAATGTAAAGAGGGGAAAGAGAATGAAGAGGAGGAGGAAGAAGAAGAGGGGAGAAGGAGGATGGATAGATGGAGGAAGAGGAGGAGGAAGAGGAGACAGAAGGGAAGGCGAGTGAGTACTTGGGGAGGAACAACGGGGATAAGGAAGAAGAGAAGAAGGCGAAGAAGGAAGAGTAGGTTGAGAAGAACGAAGAAGAGGAGGAAGAAGAGGAGGAGGAGGAGGACGAAGACAAGCGAGGCAAGAGAAGTGATGAGGAAGAAAAATGCAGAGTTTGAGCGGAAGTGGAAGACGAACACTCGATTCATGTCTATGAGGAGGAGGAGGAGGAAGAGGAGAGGAGAGGAGAGGAAAGAAGAGGAGAGGAGAGAAGAGGAGAGAATAGGAAAGAAGAGAAGAGAAGATGAGGGAAGATGAGAGGGGAGGAAAGGAGGGGAGAGGAGAGAAGAGGAAAGAGGAGAGATGAAGGGAGAAGATGAGAGTTGTGGAAAGGAGGGGAGAGGGCAGGAGAGGAGAGAAGAGGAGAGGAGAGATGGTAGAAAAGGAGGTGAGAGGACAGGAGAGGAGAGGAGAGAAGATGAGAGGGGAGGAAAGGAGGGGAGAGGAAGAGAGAAGATGAGAGTTGAGGAAAGGAGGGGAGAGGACAGGAGAGAAGAGGAGAGGAGAGAAGAGGAGAGGGGATGGTAGAAAAGGAGGTGAGAAGACAGGAGAGGAGAGGAGAGAAGATGAGAGGGGAGGAAAGGAGGGGAGAGGAGATGAGAGGGCAGGAGAGAAGATGAGAGGGGAGGAAAGGAGGGGAGAGGACAGGAGAGGAGAGGAGAGAAGAGAGAAGAGGAGAGAAGATGAGAGGGGAGGAAAGGAGGGGAGAGGAGAGGGGCGGAAAGGAGAGGAGAGGAGAGGGGAGGGGAGGGGAGAGGGGAGGTGAGAAGAGGAGAGATGGTAGAAAAGGAGGTGAGAGGACAGGAGAGAAGATGAGAGGGAGGAAAGGAGGGGAGAGAAGAGGAGAGGAGAGGGGAGGGGATGGGAGAGGGGAGGTGAGGGGAAAATACGACAGAGGAAAAGAACGAGGGGAAATAAATATGAGGCGATGAAGACGAAGAGGCACACGTGTGGAGGCAAGGAGATAAGGGGGAATAGGAAAGAGTGATGAGAAATGGGAAAAGAAAAAGAAAATAATGGAAGAGGGACACAAATGGGATGAAGGGAATGGAAAAGGAAGGGGATGAGGGATGCTGTATAGGAAGAAAAAGGAAAAAGAGAGAAAAGGATGGGTAGAAGGGGAAGAGAAAGGGGAGAAATGGAGGATATATGAGAACTGAGAGAAGATGAAAGGGAACAAGTACACGTGGAAGGGGATGGTTGGAGGTGAACGAGAACAGAGAGAAGGAAGGTAAAAAGAAGGAAGAGGAGGAGGGCGAGGAGGAGGAGGAGGACAGGGAGGAGGAGGGGAAGAAAGAGGAAAAGGAGGAGGACAAGTAGGAGGAGGAAGAGGACGAGAAGGAGGTGGAGGTGGAGGAGGAGGACAAGGAGGAGGAGGGGAAGGAAGAGGAAAAAGAGGAGGACGAGTAGGAGAAGGAAGAGGGAGAGGAGGAGGAGGACGAGAAGGAGGGAGGAGGCTAAGAATTAGGGGGTATAAAAAGTGATCGAAGAGAGTGAAAGAGAAATGAATAGATGTAGAAAAAGAGGAGAAGGTGAAGGAAGAAGAGAGAGAGAGAAAAGAGAGCAAAGCACGAAGACAAAGAAAATAACCAGAAGATTTGTGGTCCTTACGAATTGGGTTGTTTAAGTGGTTCGAGAGTAGTTAAGAGTCGTTAACTAGTTCAGTCCAAGGTTCCGCACTGGGATTAATAAATTCGCTTGGCGCTATTTACACAAAGGATGTTAAGTTCATCACTGTGATGACACTTTCTATATATTTTATTCTGGCTAAAAAAAATTACTATTCTGGCTAACCGGAGGGTGTTGCTTGGTAACAGAAACGAAAAAGAGAGAAAGAGAGAAAAAGAGAGAGATAGAAGTAGGACAAAGGAAAGGAATGGAAACGGCCGAGGGAAGTAGGTCAAACGGAGTAATGAGAAAAATAAATAAAAAATATTCAATGGTGAGGAATCCCAAGTATACAGAAATAGATCATTATGTCCGTTTTAAAATAGAATATATGAACAGAATTATTTTGCTACAGTTAGGGAATTGCTTATACACACATAAACATACACATACATTAACACACACACACACACACACACACACACACACAATACACTCAAATGCACGCGCGCACATACACACACAATACACTCACGCGCGCGCGCGCACACACATACACACACACACACACACACACACACACACACACACACACACACACATATATATATATATATATGTATGTATGTATGTATGTATCATTAATAATGGATTGTTGCAAAAAGATGATTAAAATAATCTGGAGCGGAAGAAATTCATATCTTTCCATACGGAAGGTTAATGAAGGATTTTGGAAATATTGAAGTAAAAGAGATTTCGCGATTGGGAAGACTTTGACATGATGAAAAAGACCTCACGTGACAAAAAACCGACAGAGTAAAAACTAAAGAGAAATCAGAAAATTCAAAGAAAAAAATAGATAAAAAAGGTAAATTAGACTACAAATAAGAGAAGGATTACATACAAAAAAAAAAAAAATGGAATATGTATATTGTTTTAATATGAGTGATAGACACCGAGAGGTGACTACTTGATAGTCATAATAGTAATTCTGATCCTAATGATAATCTATCGCATAATCAGAAGGCTACACAACAAGTTCATAGCAACTACTACTCGATAGTAATAATTGCAATACTAAATGTTGTTTAATCCAGAATAATACACAAAAACAAAACAAAGACACAGTTGTACCAACTAGATATTTATTTACTCGTAATTGTACAACAAAAACATAGAAAACGCTAGTAACTATTCGACATCAATAGTACAAATTATATTAGTAATAAATGAGAAAATAATAGGAGAATTACAGCCGTAATCTCGAGGAATAAATATGAAGAACGAAAACGTTGGTGTCTTAGGATGTTGAGAAGATATTGGAATTGTACAGTTATGGCGTCGTTATTTGCGATGGAGGTCGAAGGGATGGCCGCTCGAACCATGCCACCGGCGAGTTGGACCAAGGGCATGGCCGCTCGAACCCTACCACCGGCGAGTTGGACAAAGGGCATGGCTGCTCGAACTCTGCCACCGGCGAGTTGGACCAAGGGTATGATTCATTCAATTCCACGCTACAAAGTCCTCTGTGAGGGGCACCGTCCTAGCCTCCTGATAGGGGAGTGGGAGCTTCGTGACGTGAAACTGTATCAATCATCAATCATAAAAGAATAGAGAATTGTTGGAGAAAATGGAAAAAATATGGATTACAGACAAACGTGAATAAAGCAAAGCTCATGCATTAAACGAAAGGAAGAGAACAGACTGATGAATGGTGAAGAATATGAAATGGTGTTATATTCCAAGTACCTGGAATCTATAGTGCATAAGAATGATAAAACTAAAGAAAGTAAAGCATAAATTGAATTAGGTAAGTGATATTTCAACAGTGTAATGAATATATTGAATTAAAAAGATATAATCAGATATAGTAAATGTACATACATATACCAAAGGCTTTTTTCCCCTTCTAAGGGAGGTAGTCAAAAAACAAAGGTAAAACCACTCGCACTCATTCCATCCCTAACATACTCCACTCCCCTCCACCCTCTTCCCTCCCTCTTATCTTGGCACCTCCTGGATGACGGGTCATCCCTGCATCTCACCCACTGCCCTGGTTCAGAAGCAGTGTTAGTTTCTTTGTATGATTATAAAACGTGGACAGAACTTACTATTGTATAGATAATGTTAAAAAAAAGGAGAAAATAATCAGTAAAGCAAATATCAATAGCGTATCATAAAACCCAGCTCCTTTGTATGGATGCAAAACGTGGACAGTGGCACTGGACATGGAATAAAGGTCTAGAATTTTCGAAAATTCAGTGCCGAGAAAGGGCTTTGGTTCCAAACCTCGACCCAGAAACGGAAGAAGGACAGACATCCGAGAACCGAGAGGGATGTATGCTAAGCCTCGCCTGATCGTCGTTGTGGAATCCAGGGGACTGGAATGGACTAGGCATGTCGCTGTGATGCCAAAGGACCGTTTACCTACAAGAATGATGGAAGAGCGTGTTAGGGCCGGGTGACAGTGGAGTATCTGGAAGACCCCGAGAAAGACTGGAAAACAACGTGAAGAGTCACCGGGTGAAGATGAGGAATGTGGATTGCCAAGACTGTAGAAACATAACACAAGACGAAGAGGTTATCTACAAGGTCATGGTCAAGGTCATGGTCAAGGTCATAAGAGAACTCAACACCCAGAAAGAAAGTAATTAACTACTGAACAAGGCACCCTTGCCCTCTGACATCTTCGGGTATTTTCCTTAATTGGATTAAATCATCTGGCGACTGCCCGAGTGAAGGTAGAATCTTAAAGGATTAATCTAAGTATATTTAATCTTTTGACGATTTGAGGGCCAGTATAATGGGCTCTTCGATCGTTGTACCTCATCACACCCCTGAAGATGGTCCTAGGACTAGGACTAACATGTCAGGCATTAAACCTCCCACTCTAAGTTTGGCATTTACACTTCTCCCCTTCAATATACATATAGTATTATATATATATATATATATATATATGTATATATATATATATATATATATATATATATATATATATATATATATATGTGTGTGTGTGTGTGTGTGTTGTGTGTTTGAGAAGGTCAACAGCGACAGTGGTATTGTTGAGCTTGTACTGATGTTTTTCCTTTTCTCTCATATTATATAAATACAAATAAATATATATATAGACTCCTACGAAATTTGACCTTCCATGTTTTACATGCTATATTTTAATTTCTATATATATCTATGGCACAGCGAGTTCCTATATAAATAGAACTAGGTCAACAGGAACTTCAGGTGCAGGGAATGAGGGAGACAGAGATAGAGACAGGAGAAGAGCAAGTCTGTTTTAACATACATTATTCTTCTTGTTTTTCCATATTTGGTCATGTAGTAGACTTCCTTTGGGAGAAATTGCAGTTTCCTTGTCTGATCCCAGTCACATTCAAAATGAACATAAAGGATTACAAAGAGGAGCATGCCGACAGGAGACCTTTTGGTCCATAACTAGGTCGGATGCGAAAAAATTATAATGATGAAAAAATAAAGAAACAAAGAAATAAAAGTTATAATAATATAAATAATAAATAGCTATAGTTAAATAATAAAACAGGTAAATAGTAAATAATAATAAATTGACAAATGAATAATAATGAAAAAATCAACAAATAGTAATAAACAAACAGAGAAATAATAACAAACAAATAAACAAATAATATAAAATAAATGGCAGGCATTACATTATCTAGCTTAGGTGTTTATCTAAACGAAGCTCAAAGCTTCGAACTGAACTATATCGCACTGCCTCTACAGGAAGTTTGTTCCATTCATTAACTACACGGTTGGCGAAGTTGTTTCTACCCACTGAAAGATTTTTTTACTTAATGCCTTCACATTAACATCCTAAACATCCTAATCCTTTCTCAACCGATCGAAAGTAATTTGTGTTGTTCAGAATAAAACGTCAATATTCAGAAGAGATCAGTCTGAATGACCTCAACGCTTTGATCATCCTTGCCACAATAAAATATCTAAACGGCTTCACAGGGAGTAATGGATAAAGAGTAAAGAATCAGGAAGAAAATGGAAGAGCGTATTTGGAAAGATCCTCTCGAAGGGCGAAACTGTGATGTGGATGGAGATTGCCTTCGTTCTTCTTCTTCTTCTTCTTCGTCTTCTTCTTCTTCTTCGTCTTCGTCGTCGTCGTCTTCGTCTCTGTCTTTGTCTTTGTCTTTGTCTTTGTCTTTGTCTTTGTCTTTTTCTTTGTCTTCTTCTTCTTCTTCTTCTTCTTCTTCTTCTTCTTCTTCTTCTTCTTCTTCTTCTTCTTCTTCTTCTTCTTCTTCTTCTTCTTCTTCTTCTTCTTCTTCTTCTAATTCTCCTCCTCTTCTTCTTCTTTTTCTTCTCCTCCTCCTTCTCCTCCTCCTCCTCCTCCTCCTCTTCTTCTTCTTTTTCTTCTCCTTCTCGTTCTCCTCCTCCTCCGTCTTCGTCTTCGTCTTCTTTTCTTTTCTTGAAGAAAGAAAGCGTTTTACTGGGTCACCAGTTCTCCGTGTCGTGCAGACACCTGCTCCTTTGAAACAAGTCCTATTGCCTCACTTAGTCACCTCTGTATTTAAGAACATATGAACATATGAATGAAGGAGACTGCAAGAGACCATGAGGCCTACACTAGGCAGTTCCATGTCTATTACCACCTGTGTTTCGGGTAATATCAGGATTACGTCGTTCGTCTGTTTCTTTTACATGTGAATGACCTTGATTTCCATTTTTCATATTTTTTTATTCTCTATATTCTCGCGATTGTCTTAAGTTTATGGGTCACAAAGTAGAAGATAAAAGTATGGGGAAAGATAATAGTGAAGAGGAAAACATAAAAAAAATATATGAAAGCAATCATATATAACACCTTCTTGCATGTGTGTGCGCATTTGTGATTTGTGTGTTTACCAAGTTCAAGTATAAGCGGTTGGAGCTGTGCTTATGAGGTACTGTCTCTTTGAGTCTTCTCATCAATCTTTGTGTGTGTGCGTGTGCGTGTGTATGAGTGTGTGTGTGCGTGCGTGCGTGCGTGTGTGTGTGTGCGTGCGTGCGTGTGTGTGTGTGTATGTGGACTTAGTGTCTGTGTGTATGCTTACGAGATAGAAAAACACAAAAAATGCCAACACATATATATTCACTGAAAAATTGAAGATTGTAACAGCAGGCATGGAGACAGACAACTAGAAGACATGGAAGATGGGAGTGGACGAAGAAGAAGACAGTGAGAGGGAAGAAGAAGAGAAAGAAGAGAATTGAAGAGAATAAAAAATGGTGAGAGGAATGAAAAGGTGCAAAATAAAGAGAGAAATATTGAGATAAATGAAAAATGAAAGAAGAAAAATACGAGAACGAAAGAAATGTATGTTTATAAAAAAAAAAAAACAGACGGACAATCAAATGACAAATAAATAAACAAGTAAACGGAATATAGACTAAAATAATATAATGCATAACAGAAACAAATCCACTTTTGCAGACACAAATGTGTATGTATATAAAAAAAACAGACGGACAGTCAAATGACAAATAAATAAATAAAAAAGTAAAAAGAATTTAGACTAATAAATGTGATGCATGACAGAAACAAACCCACTTTTGCAGACACAAACGAAAAAAACAAAACAAAAAAAAACATGGAAGACGGTTTAGCCACAAAGCGGCTAAGCATTTAAGGAATCAAACGAAGGAAAACAAAACATCGAAGAACGAAGACGAAATGTTACACCTTAGTTGTTAGAAAGGCCCAGTTTTGCAGACACAAACGTCCAAAAGAAAAAAAAAAAAAAAAAAAAAAAAAAAAAAAAAAAAACGAAAAAAACTGAAAAAAAAACGAAAAAAAAAAACGTGGAGGACGGTTTGGCCACAAACCGGCTAAGCATTTAAGGAATCAAACAAAGGAAAACAAAACATCGAAGAACGAAGACGAAATGTTACACCTTAGTTGTTAGAGAGGCCCAGTTTTGCAGACACAAACGTCCAAAAGAAAAAAAAAAAAAAAAAAAGAAAAAAAAAAAAAAAAAAAAAAAGAAAAAAAAAAGAAAAAAAAAAACGTGGAGGACGGTTTGGCCACAAACCGGCTAACCATTTAAGGAATCAAACAAAGGAAAACAAAACATCGAAGAACGAAGACGAAATGTTACACCTTAGTTGTTAGAGAGGTATATCCATTTTCCGAGCGAGGCGACTTGGGAAGATGACGGACATCCTCGTCCATATCAGAAGGAATACAAATGCCAACACGAGGAGCGAGTGGCAGATGGAAAGAGAGGCACTAAAAGAGAAATGGAGACCAACTTCGGCCGAGGAGAGGAAGAAATCGTGTAAACGAAGAGTAAAGTCCGGCTGCGAATGTGAGCGCTGAAGAGGTCGAGGAAATTGGATGGCCAAGAAGAGAGAGTCCGATACATATACTGTATATACTGTATATATATATATATATATATATATATATATATATATATATATATATATATATATATTTATCAACCACAATACATTTTAATTCTAAGTCATCAACATCGAGACAGACTCCAGGAGACCAACACGCACAAATTGAAACGTGGTACGGCCAAGGAATCGAACGCGGGCTAGCACGTGACAAGTGTTAATGACTTAGCCGATTGCGTCATCAAGAGTGTTGTACATGTATAATATATATATATATATACAGAGTGCGGCAGGTATTTGAGAACGCATCTTCTAAGTGGTCTAGTAGTTTAGACACCATAGCTAACCATTCCTTTTCTTTTACAGCTGAAAATGGCACAATCAAATATTACCCAAGAAATGAAAAGGCATGCAGTTATCGTCTCTATAGCAGCTGGGCATACTAATTCTGAAATTGCTGCCTTCGTTAATGTTGCCCGGTTCTTCGTTTATAAGGTCAGAGGGAAACTTGTGGATGCCAGAGAAATGGGGCTAGTACATCGCCACGTAAACAACATTCCCGACGATCGGACAGCATCAGAACATCAGAATTCATAAATGCTATTCAATCGGCGATTGATGAAAGCCCTGGGAAGTCCATGAGGGCACTGGCCAAGGATTTTCAAGTTGATGAGGCCACCATTCGACGTGTTGTTCACGAAGATCTCCGGTATAAGTCGTATGTGATCCGAAGAGGACAGTTTATGTCACAGAAGACACGTGAGAACCGAGTCATCAGGACCAGATGTCTTTTGAACAAGTTAAAACATCCTGAAGAACCAGGAATCCTTTGGTTTCTCTCTGAAGAGAAGAACTTTTTTAAGAAACAGAAAGTGAATATGAGGAACGATCTATGGTTGTGTCAAACAGCAGGTGAAGTTCAAACCGATATGCATACTAAATTTCAAGCATCACTGATGGTTCTGGGTGTCGTGAGCAGTGAAGGCTATGTGATGACTCCCTTTTTTTTCCGCCAAGGACTTCGTGTCAATGCAGCTTCTTACACTGAAGTGTTGGAGACTGTTGTAAAGCCTTGGATGGATGGTGTAGCACGTGGCAGGCCGTACGTCTTCCAGCAAGACTCTGCTCCATCCCATACAGCTCACACAACCCAAGAATGGATGGCCACCAATTTTCATGACCACGTAACCCCCCATCATGTGGCCCCCTAGCTCCCCTGATGTCAATCCTTTGGACTATTATGTTTGGGGCGTAGTTGAGAGGGAGTCTAATCGTAAACCTCACAACACTATAGCATCTCTCCAAGAAGCCATTGTCGCTGCAATGGCTAACATCCCCAAGAGTCAACTCATTGGTGCTTGCCAACTATTTAGACGTCGCTTGGAAGATATCATTGACAAGGATGGAGGTTTCATTGAGTGAAACAGTGCATTTGCTTTGTGTTAATGTATAGAATACAATGAATGCTAATTTTAATATATACTAAAACGTTACTATACCTTATTACAAACAATCGCCTTTGTTCTCAAATACCTGCCGCACCCTGTATATATATATATATATATATATGTATATGTGGAAGACTAAGACACGGGTCTAGATCCGAGTTTATTCCTGACAGGTTTTGCTTAGAGCTTCCTCTGAAGAAGCTCTAAGCGCAACCGGTCAGGAATAAACTCGGCCCTAGACCCGTGTCTTACTCTTCCACCTTCCTCAAACCTGTCACAATGTCTCAACAAATACACACACACACACACACACACACACACACACACACACACACACACACATATATATATATATATATATATATATATATATATATATACTACATAAAGGTAGAGATAAAAACGCGTTTATATGTATGTATGTTTGCATGCATACATGTATGTAATATATGTATGTATATGTGTATATACGTACGTATTTATTTCTGTACACTGCATATGTATGTATATTTATGGTCGTGTGTGTATAAATGTTTAGTTAGTTATCATGGTCCACTGCAGTACCGACGGTCTATCCATTTGTTCGACACAGGTCGAAAGAACAAAAACAGTTTTGAAACGTTTTGGTAGAAAATAGAAATAGACTGCTGGTCGTAATGACGTAGACAACGGAATAGGATACATAAGCAAGACCCAAAAGAAAAAAAAAAAAAAAAAATAGACGCAGCCAACCCCAAAAGCAGAATCGTAAGGAAAACGAAAACTTTGTAACAAAAGATCACATTCCAGAGGTCAAAACCAAGCAAGGGAAACTTGGTAATGGGCATGGAAATTTGCACAATAAAATAAGAAAAAAAGAAAAGGTCACAAAGGTAAAAAAAGAAACAAAAATAAACGGATTTTTTTTGGAGGGGTCTGAAGACATTGGTGTACATCACATTCCAGAGGTCAAAACCATGGAAGGAAAACTTGGTAATGGCATGGAAATTTGCACAAAAAAAAAAAAAAAAAAAAAAAAAGTAAAAAGGATAAAAAAAAAAGATAAAATAAAATAAAATAAAAAATAAATAAACGCAATTTTTTTGGAGGCCTGAAGACATTGGTGTAGAGTACGTTGAAGGCTTCTCGATTTGCAAGAAACCACCGAAAAGTCGGAGGACATTCCAGGAATCTTGTTTTCCATGCACCAGTTTGCATATTTTGCTTTCCTAGGGGACAACTTGTGCTTCACCTCTCTCTCTGTCTCTCTCTCTCTCTCTCTCTCTCTCTCTCTCTCTCTCTCTCTCTCTCTCTCTCTCTCTCTCTCTCTCTCTCCCTATCCCTCTCTATTTATCCATCTATCTATCCCTCTCTCTCCCCCTATCCCTCTCTATTTATCCATCTATCTATCCCTCTCTCTCTCTCCCTCACTCTCACTATCTCTCTCTCTCTCTCTCTCTCTCTCTCTCTCTCTCTCTCACTCGCACACACACACACACACACACACACACACACACACACACACACACACACACACGCTCACTCTCTCTCTCTTCTCCCCCTCTGTCTCTAGCTCTCTTTCTCTCTTTTTCCTTCCCAAAAATCGTCGTCAAAGCCCACGACAACACTGAGTAGATATAAGAGAGTGAGACACTGATGGTCAGGCCATGAATTCAAGCAAAGGAAAAAGGACGGGTGACAAGGATTTGTACAATCAGTTGCAAAAGTTTTGAGCTTCCGTGGAGTCTTAGCTCTGAAGATATAACATATGGTTTCGCGTTGTATGATGAATTTTTCTGTCCAAGAAGATAAAATTTACTATAAGAAATTATCAGTTCTTGTTCAATCTAATATATGTACATATACATATGTATACATACATATATATATATATATATATATGTGTGTGTGTGTGTGTGTGTGTGTGTGTGTGTGTGTGTGTGTGTGTGTGTGTGTGCGTGTGAGTAAAAATCTGGAATCTGTGATCCATATCGGAAAAATGTAAACACCAGACTTCAAGTGTTTATTTGCCCGACGTTTCGATTCCCGTCCAGGAATCGTCATCAGGGGGTATAATGGATAAAAAATCGTGAACTCAAATGTAACGGGTCAATGTGGTATACCTGGGAAAGGTTCACACTCTCTTCCCGTATACAAAACAATACTCTTTATAATATTGAATGAAAATAAAAATTATCAAGAAATTGTGACACCAAATAGAAAAATAGCAAAATGACATCATTATGTAACACAGACATAAAAGCACCTGAATAAGGTCCAAGCACGCAAACGGAGAAGGAAGATCAAATGTCCGCAATGATGAAGGGGGAACAATAGGTGGAAAAGATCTCAAGTACAAACGGCTAATTGCAATCAGACACACACAAAATAACAATATGATATAAAAGTAGAAAGAAAGAAAAGAAGAGAAAAGGAAGAAGACTAAAACTGAAAAAGGGGGAATGAAAGACTGGGAAGGGGAAGTTGAAAAGCTGCACTGGTAGACCGCCTTGGAGAAAGGAAGTCAGACAAAAGCCACCTGGTGATCAAATGTAAGGTCGCAAAGAAGCAGACTAAGACTGGACAAACAGATCAAAGAAATTAGGCTGCGTGACTCCTCGTCCCTAGATAAATAGGATTGAGATCAATATATATGTTTATGCAGTTGCTTTTGGTTTCCCATGCTTCCAAGAATAGTCTTTTCTTTTTGTTGTTTTCTTTGTGTAATGTTACTCCATCCCAATCTATGGTGTGTTGGTGTTCTGTAGTGTGTTTGTATAGGGCCAGTTTCGGGTCTTCTCGCCTCACTGCACGTTGGTGTTCTTGTACTCATGTTGCTAGTTTCTCCTGTGTCACTCTTACGTATTCCGTGTCACAGTCCGTGCAGCCTATGCGGTAAACTACATCGGCTAGTTGTGTATGTTTTTCAGTGTCTTTAACTTTGATGGGATTTCGGTGTAAGGTATTGAGAGGTTTGTGTGCCACTTGTACTCCGTTGCCTCTTAAAACTCTGGCAGTAACCTCAGAGGCGCCTTTGATATAAAGGATTGTGACTCTGAATGTCGTGGGCGAACTTTGTTCTGGGATGTTGGTGCGTCGTGTGTTTGTCCATTTACGTATGGTTCTGCTGCGACAGCTGTTCCGGAAAACCTGTAAAAGATGTTTTCTTTCAGCCTTTTTGGATTCCACAGTAAAATAAACTTTATCTGCTCTGTTCCATAAAGTCCTGATTACGCTCCTCTTGTGGCAATCTGGATGGTAACTATTATAGTCTAAGAGTCTGTGTGTGTGTGGGCTTCCTATAGACACTTGTCCTCAGGCTATCACCCTCGCGCTTGACGTTGACGTCAAGGAACGGCAGTTGGTCATCTTTCTCCAGTTCTTTTGGAAATTGAATGGCCGGTTCGATACTGTTGATGTGGCTGAAGAAATGTTCAACGTCCTTGCTGTCCAAAATGGCGAACACATCATCCACGTACCTAGTCCACAATTTGAGAGAAGAAGGTCCAGCACTTAGAAGTTGAGCCTCTAGACATTACATCACTACTTCAGCCACCACTCCTGAAATAGGCGACGCCATAGGCGTGCCCTTGCGTTGGTGATAGTTGTAATCCCTGAAGCGGAAGTAGGTTGAGCCTCTAGACATTACATCACTACTTCAGCCACCACTCCTGAAATAGGCGACGCCATAGGCGTGCCCTTGCGTTGGTGATATATGTAATCCCTGAAGCGGAAGTAGGTCGAGTCTAGGCACAGGGAAATGAGTCCCATGAGTTCCGACAAGGAAAGTTTCTGAGTAGCCAAGACTCACGGGTTCTCCTCCATGGCTGACTTCAGCACTCCTTTTCCCAATTCTCTTTAATATTGTAAAGAGTATTCCTTTGGATATGGGAATGAGAGTGTGAACATTTCCCAGGTATACCACATTGACCATTTATATTTGAGTTCACGATTTTGTATCCATTATACCCCCTGAAGACGATTTCTGGACGGGAATCGAAATATCGGGCAAATAAACCATTGATTCGAGTCTGGTGATTACACTTTACCGATATATATATATATATATATTATATATATATGTGTGTGTGTGTGTGTGTGTGAGTGTGTGTGTGTGTGTGTGCAAGTATGTATATGTATATTAATTTTCTTGTTATTCTATTATCTATATTATTTATTTGATAATTTATTTATTTGATTTATCTTATTAATTCTTCTTTCATTTTATTTAATTTATTTATTGATCTATTTATTTATTCATTTCATTTACTTTTTTCGTGTAGCCTTCTTATGAATCAAAGGATTCGGAGAAATAGTCTTCACTACAAACTGTTCTACACACAGAGCATGTTGTGGTCGCCCCAAATTGACAAAGAAAATTAATCTATAAGAAGAGCGAATATAGAATCTAAAACTGAGAAAATGTGTTCAGGACGTCAGATACACTGGCAAGGCAGGTGGGAGAGAAATAAAGATGATATAGAAGGAGAGAGAGAGAGAGAGAGAGAGAGAGAGAGAGAGAGAGAGAGAGAGAGAGAGACAGAGAGAGGAAAGAGATTTGAAAGAATGGAGTGGAGAGAAATGGGGAGAGGGGGAAGCGAGAAGAGAAGAGAGGAGAGAGGAAGTGGAGGTATAAAAATAGGGAGAGGAAGAGCGGGAGGAAGGCAGTGAGGACGGGATGGAAATGTTAAAATGAAGAAGAAACAAAATCCAGAATGTCGCGATGAAAATGAGGGTGACAAAGAAGCAAACACAGGAGCAAGGATAGAAAAAAAAAACAGTAACTAGAAACGTCTGCAGAGGCGGGTAAGAAAGTGTCTCCTACATTGGTCTTGTGAGGAAGATTACGAAAAGAAAAAAGTTGGGGGTCATGCTAGGTCGCTTGGACACACAAGAAGAAGAAGAAGAAAATGGATGCAGGTATGTTTGGGGGTGAAATGGACACTGCAAGAAGATACACTGTTAACGATGAAACCTTGTTCACACTAGCGGTTTCAACCGCACGGAAACCGCGGTGGTACCACATAGACCCTCGCAAGAGAGGAGAACAAAAGAAAAAATAAAATTATATATAATGAAACCTTGAAGAGGAGAGACTGGATGGACAGGAAGAAAATGAAAGATATGGAAAATCAAGGATTGTCGACTTTAATGCCCTGTTCACACTAGCGGTTTGTACCGCACGAAAAACCGCGGTGGTACCAAATAGACCCTCGCAAGAGAGGGGAATAAAAGGAAAAATAAAATTATATACTACTCATAAAGACGAAGAAATGAAAAGAAATATGGAGATAACCAATGCTCACTACTAAGTATTCAACTAGAAGTTCTAATAACCATAGTAACAATATTTTGCACCCCAAACAGGTATTTTTTTTTAAGCTGTTAACTTCTAGTCAAGCACAGAATTAATTACATTCAGGAATATATATATAATACATATATATATATATATATATATATATATATATATATATATATACTGTATATATATATATACTTAAATATTTTACCAAGATCAAGTAATGACCTGTTTTGTCTGAAATATAACCTAAGCATTTTCTTCTTTAAGTTTTCTTGTCTTTGCTAATTGGCTTCATTACACGATCTTCTCATAATTTTCTTCAAGAGGGAAAAAGCGTGAGAAGGCCTTCTTCATCTCTTTACCAAATGCTGCGCAAAGAAAAACAAAGACAGGATCAACTTTTGAATGGATGTTTTCCTGTTCCAGCTGAAGGTCTGTGTTCTCGTTTGCCCACGCCACCTTTCTTTTTTATTGGAGAAAAATGTCTTGAAGCTCACTGTCTTGCCCCAGAGAGTAACATGGGTAGTAAAATTGGAAACTTCTGGTCTTGTTTTGTGATGCTGACGACACCCCTGCAACCATCGTATTGCACGACACCGGGCTAAGCAGCTTCGACTCTTCATGCATCGAACGTCGTTCTTTGTCAGCACTAGCGACATTTGCAGTGTGACGACTGAACCAGGGGGAGGGGGGAGAAGATGCATTTAGTCGTCTTTGCTGACAACGTGCGTGGGCATTTCCTTCTTGAATGTCTTTCTTTCTCCTCTGTTTCGCAGAGGTCTTGAGACTTCAAGAGAGAAAAAAATATATATTTTTTTATGTTTGTGCATAGGGAAGAAATGGCTAAATCCTAAGCTGACTCAAAGGTCATATGACTGTTACCTGGGTCAGTTATGATGGTTTAAGTTTCTTGGAATCAGTCGTTATTACATACACAAAATTTGTGTTATTTATTAGTTTCAACCAGATAGAATAGTTCCATCACTGTACAACTTCCACGTCTATTCAAATAAGTTTTCTATACCATGAAGAAAATAAAGACATTGTTACAATACGAACCTCTCAAGGTATGCAAACAAACAAGTATCAACCTCTTAGTACGCTACAATAAGATGATTTATTGTCCACACACACACACACACACACACACACACACACACACACACACACACATACACACACACACACACACACACACACACCTCCAAAAGGGGAAGTTTGACCATTTTGGGACTAACGAAGGCTCAAAAAGATTTTTTTATAATTTGAAAATAAGAACAATAATTAATGTCAAGTAGTGCACATTCTGCGGACACCTATCTTTATGTACTTTACGGAAGGAATAAAAAAATAATGAAGGAAATGGAGACAGAAGGAAATGAAAATAAAACAGAAAACATGATGAAAGAGAAAATGAAGAGTAAGATAAGATGTAAAACGTGAATATAATAGATAAAAGAACAAGAGGAATCCTTAAATAAAAAATGAGATAACGAAACAAAATAAGACAAAAAAGGAGAACAAAGGACAAAATAAGAAAAGAAGCACAGACAAAGAAAACGGAACAGGAAGTAGACGCCCTTTTGTTGAAGAAAAAGACAACTAAAAAGGAAATGTGGAGAGCAAAGGAGGATACAAGTGAAATGAAGAAGAAGAAAGGAGGAAAAAAAATGAAGAAGAAGAAAGGAGGAAGAAAAATGAAGAAGAAGAAAAGAGGAAGAAAAATGAAGAAGAAGAAAGGAAGAAGAAAAATGAAGAAGAAAGGAGGAAGAAAAATGAAGAAGAAGAAAGAAGGAAGAAAAATGAAGAAGAAGAAAGGAGGAAGAAAAATGAAGAAGAAGAAAGAAGGAAGAAAAATGAAGAAGAAGAAGAAAGGAGGAAGAAAAATGAAGAAGAAAGGAGGAAGAAAAACGAAGAAGAAGAAAGGAGGAAGAAAAATGAAGAAGAAGAAAGGAGGAAGAAAAGACGGGAGACTACGAGAGCGTCTTGAAGACGAGAGGAATGAAAACTATTGAAGAAGTGTCGAACATGAGAAAGAAAGTCACAGAGAAAAAGTGACCCGGAGACTGAGAAAGCAATGTAGACTTCAAAGGTAAGACGCTCTGAACTCAGAGGTGTAAAACAAAACAAGAAAAAAAAAATTATAGTGATGTTAAGAAGAAGAAAAAAAAGAAGAAGAGAGAATAAGGGAGACGATATGTGTGAAAAGTAGTAAAAGGAATAAGAAAAACGAGGAGGAAGAGGAACGAAAGAAGAGAAAGAGGAAGAAAAAAATAAAATAATAGGGAGATGGAAGTAAGTGGAAAGTGGTCAAATGAAATAAAGGAATTTTAAGGAAAGGGAAAAGGAAGAAAACGGGTTTGTTAAACAACAAGAATTAAAAAAAAAAATCGGCTTGGTTATCGGCAGAAGCTACCTGGATGCAAAGAACATAAAACAAAAAACAGTAATGTATTCACAAATATATGGAAACGACAACGTAAATAAGAACCAAAAGAGAGAGAGAGAGAGAGAGAAACACAAACCAATTAAGTACAAAGGTCGATCAGAAAGAATCAACAAAGAGCCTCTTGAAAGTCATTTAATAGAGTTCAGAAAACAGGAACCACTTAAAGAAAACAAAAAACAAATATATGTCGTAGTTTCAAGGCGAAAGAGTCTTAACTCCCCCAACCACTCCCAGCCCATCTCGCAAGTAAAGAAAAAGTGTGAGAAAAGGTCTCCAGAGATCGAACTTGAGGCGTCGCGTGTTCAAACAACGAATTCCCGAAGAACACAAGACTCGTGTGTCCCAAGCGAGACCCTGAGGTCACTGTTCTTTCACCAGAACTTGCTTAGAAACGAGACGAATGAAAATAGAAGGAAGAACATAAGGAGGAAGGAGACCATGAGGCCTACACTAGACAGTGCCCTGAGGTCACTGTTCTTTCACCAAACTTGCTTACAAACGAGACGAATGAAAATAGAAGGAAGAACATAAGGAGGAAGGAGACCAGGAGGCCTACACTAGACAGTGCCCTGAGGTCACTGTTCTTTCACCAGAAGTTGCTTAGAAACGAGACGAATGAAAATAGAAGGAAGAACATAAGAACATAAGGAGGAAGGAGACTGCAAGAGACCATGAGGCCTACACTAGACAGTGCCCTGAG